>NC_133663.1:121144255-121205410 GCF_037893015.1 Macrotis lagotis | reverse complement strand
ATAAAAAGCATAACTGTTAATAAAAGTAGAGATTTGGCCTGTTATCTCTAGAATGAAAGTTTCTAAAATAGTCTACAGTGAGATTAAAGCTGGCTAGCAGTAAATAGAGCTGAATGTTTTGACTGATTGATGTGGGTGCTGGTGATGAGAACTATATTTTCTTCAAGGCAAGACAAGATAATAATTTTTTTTAAAGTTCAGTTCTCTTCTTTCTTTTTGAAAGTGCCACTTACATTTGTTTTGATTTAAAACCAAATAGTCACATGCCATCTAATTATTAGCAATTTTATTAATGAGGATTCTACTTTGATTTTCATATGATACTGTGCCTTTAAAGCAAAAAATAATTATTTGAAAATGCAGTGTGGGCTAGGTCTAAGACATGAGAGCATCTTATCAGTATATACTTTCTATTATTAAATGGAAATATATTATCACTTAATTTTATGCAACAATAATTTTTATCAAAGTAAACACCTATTTCAAACAAATCTCAGGTTGATATAGAACAAAGAATCCAGACCAATGAATGTAATGTTTGATATCAAGTCAATCAATTTAAGTTTTTATGAGATATAACCAAGCTGAGTAAAGGTAGAATGGTGGTCATCAACCATCAACTATACCACTAGGTATAGAACATGGACCTTGGTCAAATCCCACCTCATTTACTTTTTGTGTGAGCTGGGCAGGTCACCTAACTCTTGTTGCCTCATATCCAGGGTCATCTCTAGTGATCCTGATTCATATCTGGTCACCGAATACAGATGGCTATGGAAGAGAAAGTGAGGCTGGTGACTGAGCATAGCACCCCCTCACTCAAATGCAATTCACCTCCCTTTTGTTATGGTCTTTTTTGAGAATGAAGGACAAACAATCATCATCATCATCATCTTCAAATAATTGTCTTTATAGTTGGAATGTACATTATTTCCAAATGTAGAAAGTACCCTAAATACATAGTTGTGTATATATAAGTAATTATGGTATCTTGAATTCAGTTTGAAAGTGGCTTTATAGTCATAATATTAATTTTTAATAATTTGAGAAATAAAAGTGTACATAAAAATATAATCATTAACTTGAAATTTTTCAGAATCCAAAAAATATAGTTTGGTTTTCCCTTCTTGCTCAAAGAAATTAATTAGAGATCATTTCAGGAACATGTCTACTTGTTATCTCCAGATAATTCTCTTATAAGAGAAGCAAAAGGATTTTTATAATTTTTATTGAATCTTAGAATCTTAGAATTCTTCCTTAGAATCCTTCTCTAATGTATATGATTCCTCAGTTAATTCTTCACCATCTAGTCTTCCTATTTATTTACAATAGAGAACCATTTTACACAGATGTGTGAGTCCTAATAGAATATGTTAACATTCAATCTACTAATATATGCTATTGGAAATATCCAGTTCTTAGATTCAACTTTAAATAATTAGTATTTTATCAGTTAATCTAAATGTGCTTCATGGTCCTAAAAGATCTTTAAGAGATTTTGTAATTAATGTTTATTATCTTGGCCTATGTACAAAACCCTAAGTGATACTGCTGTATAGCAAAATGTTAACAATTGAAATCAATGGGTTTTGTACACATATACCCACACCTCTTACTCAAAGAACTGTCCTTATGCAAACATAAGATCACACATGTTTGCATTTAGATATCCTATGCATGACCAAATTATCCCTTATATTGAATAAGACTCATTTTGCTTTGACCATGTTAACCAATTAAGTCAGGAACAAACTAGCTCATTCTAGCCTACCTCCCCAAAGAAGAAATAACTTTATTTTCATAGCTAAAAAAGCTAAATGGAAGTCAGTTTTTGATAATTATAGAAACTTCTAACTTTGATAAATAATTTAATAAAAGAACATGTTTTATTTTCCATTAAACCTTCTGATTTTTCATTAAGAGAAAATTTAAAAGGTAACAGCAGGTTTTAGTTTAATGCAGTGATAAGAGTCATGATGCAATAGTGCTTAGACAGATTGCTTAAAGATAGAAAGTCCTAGGGGCAGCTATGTGATACAGTGGATAGAGCACTGGCCCTGGAGTCAGGAGTACCTGAGTTCAAATCCAACCTCAGACACTTAATAATCACCTAGCTGTGTGATTTTGGGCAAATCACTTAACTCCATTGCCTTTCAAAATAAAAAAAAAAAGATTGAAAGTCCTGGGTTCAATACTAGTCTCTGAAACATGTCAATTGAATATTTCTGGGAAAGTCACTTGACCCTTCCAGCGCTCCAGGTTACTCTCTAGAATTCATAACTTCCAGGGCATGTGTCCATTTGTACTGGTAGAGGGAGTTTCCATTTTGGAAGTTACCCTTACTAATGAAATTACACTTCTGGTCTTTAAAAAGTATTACCAATAATACAATATTGTCTGTTACTTTTAGTAATAAATGAGTGATCTTCCATGCAGTTCATTTAGAAGTGAAGACATTGATAATATTCATGAAATATTTGTCTGGTGTAGGCTTGACCAGATTTATATGGTTAAAGCAGAGGGAGTGCTATCAAAAAAAAATGGAAATATAGCAAATTTGATAGGTGTGAATGTGAAAAATAGCCATAGTATTAAAAAAAAATCATCCTCTGCTTGTGTGACTCATAAGTGATGTTTGACAAATACTATTTGGTTTTGGGTCTCCACACGCCCAAAATGAAGGACAGAATAAATTTAAATATCTTTCATTATATGACCTTCTATGATCTTATAACTATATAACTAGAGTTATGCCTTCCTATGGGTCCTATTCCTTAGCTGATTGAGAATTTATGATTTCATAACTTTGATTCCCTTCAATTTGTGTTAATGTTTCTGAAGAGTCAAGCTTTCGATGTTTTTTCAAAGTTATTTGGGAGGATTTGAAAGCTAAAATTAAAATTCATTCACCCAACAAATACTTTTGAGTACCCATTAGTTTCAAGGCTATACGATTTACTGTGTTATATTCCAGTTCTTCTATATTAAATCATACATTTCAAGGAAATCAGCCTTATACTCTTATTTCCCAAATGAATAGAATCACAAAATGATATGATTTTAAAATGGATTAGAAAAATGCTGTGTATTATTAAATTTCTAACACTAATGAAAAAATCTTAGATTCTTTTGGGGCAAGGGAAAAGGAATAAACAGATTGATAGAGACAAAAGGGAGAGAGGGAAAGAGAAGAGAGGAGAAAAAAGAGAAAAATAAAAGGGGGTGAGAAAAAATGAGTCAAATAGATAGAGAGTATATCTAAAAAAGTTATTCATGCAACATCCTATGGCTTCTCAAAGTTTTTTGTGTCTTGGACCCCTTTGTTGGGCTAGTAGAACCTAGTGATGGTTTTTTTTTTAACTTTTTAAAAAATTTATTTAAAGCGAGGGGCGGCTAGGTGGTGTAGTGGATAAAGCACCAGCCTTGGAGTCAGGAGTAAATGGGTTCAAATCCGGTCTCAGACACTTAATAATTACCTAGCTGCATGGCCTTGGGCAAGCCACTTAACCCCATTTGCCTTGCAAAAATCTAAAAAAAATAATAATAATTTATTTAAAGGAATGAGGTTAAGTGGTTTGCCCAAGGTCACACAGCTAGGCAATTATTAAGTGTCTGAGGTCGAATTTGAACTCAGGTCCTCCTGACTCCTGGGCCAGTGCTCTATCCACTATGCTACCTAACTGCCCCTAGTGCTATTTTTTAAATAGCTGAAGGATATTTTAAATATGGTTGCAAATGAATGTAAATCAAGATGAATTTTTCAATATTCAAGTTTATGAGTGCCATGAAATGTATCCATGACCTCAGAAGTCCATGGAACCCAGGTTAGAACCCCTGAAATAGATGATAAAAGCAAATTTATCGCTGTGTAGGATACTGCTTTAGGTCCCTAGATGATTGTTTCTTCATTTCAACTCTAAATGCTACTCCTTGCCATTTCAAAACTGAGTGTATTTACTAGATATTTGACACAATTCAGTTGCACACACACACACACACACACACACACAAACACACACATACACAAACAAATATACAGACATACACACATGCTTATACTTACTATGTTCCAGAAACTCCGCTAGTCACTGTACATACAAAGACAAAAATAATTCCTGCTAATAAGGGGTTTCCATGCTACTGGGGAGATATAGCATGAACACACATAAGTAAACTCAAATATATATATTTATGCATATATATATGTGTATATATATATATATATACATATATATATATATATATAATATTCAAAAAAGCCAATTTAGGAAACAGTGCTGACAGCTGGATGAATCAGAAAAGCCTTCAAAGAATAGTGGATTCCTGAATTGTACTATGAAAAACAAAAGATTCTCTGAGGTGGAAGTGAAGACACACAGCTTATTTGATAGAGATATACTACTATCTATGAGCTTAACAAATTCCCTTCCAATATTCTTTAACAAAAAATTTTAGGTTGATTATTATACTTGTTCTTTTAGTTTCTTGTCAACTTTTTGTAATTACCAATGGTTTCTATTTTTCTCTGATAATATCTAGATTTAGTTTTTGTACAAACTCAGCTAATTGACACAGTGCATAGAGTCCAAACCTGGAGTCAAGAAGATCCAAGTTCAAATTTAGCCTCAAATTTTTACTAACTGATTGACTCTAGATAAGTCACTTAATCCTGTTACCTTAGTTTCCTCATCTGTAAAATGAGTTGGAAAAGGAAATGGCAAACCATTCAAATATAATTGCCAAGAAATCCCTAAATGGGGTCAGGAAGAGTCAGACATGACCGAAATGACTAAACAAGATAGATTCATAGGTATAAACATATATACATACAAGCATACACACATACATATACCTCTCATAGAGCAGTCACGGGATGCAATATAGAACTGGCATCTTAGTCAAGAAAACCTGGATTCAAATTGATTGTATGACCAAGGAAATCATTATACCTCTCAGTGTCCTACAAAAATCTCTAAAATTATAAATTTCAGACCTAATATTTTGGTAGAGAAAGTTCTTATCTGGGATGCCTTAATAACAATAAAATCACATGTTAAAAATAAAAAATACAATCTGATTTTTTAAAGGAAATAAGAAATGCCATATCTTCCTAATATGAATGTAGTTGTATTAAAATTCTTCCCTGATGATGACTTATTTCAACACGGGGATGACCAAGATTTCATACACATTGCCATTAGAGGTAGTTTGGCTATATGTGCCTAATGACAGAGTCTGTATCTGTTATCTGAGGACTAGACACCAGCTAAATTCAAAGAATCTTCACCAGAAAAGTGGCAAGTAAATATTAAGTTTTTATGGCCAAAGCAACTCACAAAAAATTCATTAAAGTGTATATGTGTACTGTATTGACTAGTGAAGAAGGCTTATGATTTGTGAAGTTTATGGGTGTCCCCACCCTAATGAAATCACTGGAACCTAAAGTAAAAGCTTCCCTAATTTGTTGCTAGCAGGCAAAATATGTGGATATAATCCTCCATAGCAAGCTGTCGTTAACACTGTGTGCTTCTACATTTCTATTCTCTAAATGGAGAATGGAAGAACTGCATAAAAGAACTGCATTATAACCATACCAATCATTCATTAATATCTTTAATATTTGGAATGCTTGTTGAATAGAATATAACACACCACAAAGAGAAGGAAAGCCAATTGCTTGAAGAAGAAACAGTTTGCCAAGTTCATTGATTAGATTTTATCAACCCAAATGCCATTACATTACTTTCTGAAGCTATTTACTTGTTATTTGGGGCATACATTTTATGCAAGGCACATTAATTCAACTCTTTGTTATTTAAAGGAATGAGAACATAACTTAGACAAGAAAAGCTTTCAGAGAAAAATATTCTCTCACACACTCTTTTCCCAACTTTGGAAGATTTTTGTGCAAGAAATGCACATTTTAATGTTCTCATTTCTCAAGGAGAATAGTTTGCTATAATGAAACCCATACTCTAACAATGGTGAAAAGACCTGCACTTTAGTTCCAGGTTGGAAACTGAATAGAGTGCTAAGTGTAGAGTGAGGAAGACTTATCTTCCCATGTTTAAATCTGGTTTTAGACATTTATTAGTCATGGGACCCTTAAAAGTCACTTAACATTTTTTTGTGTGTCAGTTCCCTTTTCTGTAAAATGAGACTGAAAATTTATCTTTTTTGAAAGAAAAATTCAAATGGAGTCACAAAAAATCAGGCATGATTGAAATGCCTGAACAGCAGTCATCACATTAATCAAATTACCCTTGATTAAGTCCCTTCACATCCCTGAACCTGTTTCCTGACTGCAAAATGAGGGAGTAGAACTTGATCAATTAATTGAAAAACATTTTATTTTACTTATTTTTTATTGATTATTTCATTTTTACAACTACATATTATGAAAGATTTTTTGACATTCATCCATATGAATTATATATATTTTTGAATTACAATATTTCCTTCCACTCCCCCTTCCCACCTCCATCCCCTCTGTGATGAATAACCAGGTTAACATTGTTCATTATTTGTGATAAACATATTTATAAATTAGTAATTTTTAGTATGAGGAATTAGGATTAAGGGAAAGAGATACATAAGAGATATTTTTTATAAAGTGTTCATCAGTTTCTGAAGGGTTTTTTAATTTGTTTTTGTTTTTGTTTTTCTTCCTCTGGATGGGAATGCATTGTATTGTTCATAGCTGGTTGTCCAAGCTCTCTAAACTGCTGAGAGGGACTGCTTCCATGAAGGTTTTTCTTGTTCTCTTGGTTCTGTTCTCTTCTCTCAGCATCAGATCCTGTTAAGTCATTTCATGCTTCTCTAGAGTCCAACCATTTAAGGTTTCTTATAGAACAATAATATTCCATAATATTCATGTACCATAGCTTGTTTAGCCATTCTCCAATTGATAGGTGTCCCCTCAATTTCCAATTCTTTGCCACTACAAAAAGAAGTGCTATGAATATTTTGGAATATGTGGGATTTTTCCCATTTTTTATTATTTTTTCTGAATATAGACCTAGAATTTGAATTGCAAAGTATTTAAATATACCCATTCTGTACCAATGTACCAAGATTTGACCAATGATCTTGTTTACAAACACAAAAGTGATGCAAACCCTGTCATTAGGAAGCTTATATTCTATCAGGCAAATAAATCTCTTCATAGTTAAGAAAATATAAGATATATACAAATATAAAAATAGTGATGTCAATAGAGAAGGCAGTAGCTACCATAAGAATTAAGAAAGGTCTCTTTTATTTCTCCCATTTCTGTTGAAATCATTTCTATATTGTCATGCATGAAACTTTCCAACTTCAGTATTATGCTCAACTTCTTTATCAGTTTGCCCAATCTTATCTAGTGTAAAATATTAGATGTCAGCCATTCAATCAATCATTTAATCAATACATAGTTATTAAGTACCTATAAGGTTCCAGTTAAATCTAATTAAAAGAAATTGATTTGATTTAGACCTATGATTTTAAGAGTGTACAGGATCTCCTCTTCAGAAACTTCTTTCATGTATTCAGATAAATAATTCAATTACAAAATAAAAACCCAAAAGGACACTGAGAGTTTTTTTCCATGGTCACAAATTTATTGTATTAGAGAAATCTGAGTCCAGAGCAGGTCTTTTTGAGTTTAAGACCTACCCTCTATCTCTCTTTCATCTGACAGAAATTTATCAGAGCTAAATGTTTAGGAAATCTTGTATATATCTTTTCAAATAATTCCCTCTACAAACATAAGATAATAAAAAGGGAGTATCCCAAACCACATGTTAAGTTTTCCTTAATTGCAACTTCAAATTTATGAATAATATAATGAAAATTCATAATATCTCAGATCCTTTTGGACTCAGGATATGAGAAAGAGCCTGACCCTTATGACCCAGCATGAAATGGACATGACTATGAGGTAGGGATAGTTTTGCCAATTAACTGATTTACAAAAGTCAGACTAAGTACAGAAAAGTTCCTCATCAGAAATACTAGTAATGATACTACTTCCTACTGAGTCATCTAGTTCCACCACTCGACTTGGAGTCAGAAAAACCTGAATTCAAATCCAGACTTAGATACTAGCTGTGTGACCTTGAGAAAGTCACTTAACCTCTGTTTGCCTAAATCCATTGAAGAAGGGAATGACAATCAATTCAATATCTTTGCCAAGGAAACCCCAAGAATAGTATTGGCATGCTATGGTTCTTGGGGTCACAAAGAATCAAACATATGACTGAACATCAATTTAAAAAAAGCATTCACTATGCTAAAACATTTTACAATTATTATCTCATGTGATCCTCATAACAACCCTGGGAGGGAGATGTAATTATCTCCATTTTACAGTTGAGGAAACTGAAGTAAAAAGAGATTCAGTGATTTATCCAGGGTTATACCATTAGTATGTATCTAAGGCTTGGCCTCAGGTTTTCTTGCTTTCCTCTGGTGCTCCATCCAATGAACCACCTTTCTGCTCAGTAGGCTATCTCCTTGCCCAGAGCAACCCCTAAAAATAAAGAAAAATACAAAATGGCACTCAGTCCTCTGAAGGCTGATTTTTCTTCTGCAGAGATATGATTAGATATAAAAAAGAGCAAGTTACGCTAAGAATTACTCATTTTTAGATTCTCTGAAATGCTAACACTCTAAATGTGAGATTTGTCTCCCTTTGTAACATAACATAGTACCTGACACATCATAAATAAATGATAAATGCTTGTTGACTGAGTGGCTAAGCTATGTTTGGTATCCAACAAGAGTACTTACTTCTGGAGGAAATGAATCATTTCCATATTGAAATTTTCACTATAAACAAATCAGATAGAATAAATCAAATAATGGCTCATATGTTCTACTTGTAATGATAAATAAAGGTCTTGGTGAACCTGACTTAATTTAGAGTACAAAGACATGGAAATTTGTTCATCTTTTATTTCAGTGCTTATGAAAAGATTATCATGAAAATATCATCAGTTTATTGAGCAATATATTGCAGGGGACAATCAGGTAGAGAAATTCTATAAGAAGGTGAATAAGAACTCGTAAATTAATTCAATATATCCTTTGATACTTAATACTTAATGAAAAGGAAGGAATGGGTGAGGACAGTAAAAAAATCTTGGCAAATATAGATGAGAAATAAAAAATGGGAGAGACCAAAGATTTGTAGATTACATGGAAGTCTTAAATCCATAGATCGTGATTATGTTCTTTTAGAATAGAATTAAAAAGTCTTGAATATACTATGCACCAAATAACATCATCTCCCAAAAATGCAATAGAATATATTTACATGGATAGGAAAGAGTTAGTTATTAATTTGGGAGCCATTGCTAAATGAGCTGTTTCTTTGCATTTAGAGCATTGGAATAGGAAATACAATAGGAAATAAATAAATAGAGAAGAATTAAAATGAGTATAAAAAAGACAGGGCAAGAAATAGAAATAACTCAAAACTGGCTTATTTGAACAAGAAATTGATAACACATAGGATAAAGACAGAAGAAAAAATATAGACATCAATTGCAATGATTTCATTCAGTAGTTTATCTGATATATGTCAGTTGCTATAATAAAAAAGCAGGAATTAAAAAAAAAACTTAAATGACAATCAATCAATATACATACAATAAGGGCTTATGATGTGCCAAGCAATATATCTATTTATTTGCCAAATAGGAAAATATGGTAGATAAGGGTAATATAAACAAGTTTGCATAATCTTACAGAGAATGAAAGTGGAGGATGGAAATCATCATAATAATAGAGGTGGAGAGGGAAAGCTCATCTAGAAAGTTTGGCAAGAGATCCTACTAAGCAAAATCATTCAGAGACCCCTTAAATAATGAACTTGAAAATAATCAAAATAAATAATCAGAAAGTGGTCAGAATAAATATTCAGAGAAAATGGGAAATAGTATATGTATGTGTGTATATGAATTATAATAACAAAATCCTTTTCAGGATCAAGGATAGCAAAGCAGCTATACTTGGACAGCTTATAAAAGGAGAATTAGCATTTGAGACAACCAAGGTCAAATTACCACTTGGGTTTAATTTAAATAATCTTAGGGTAGATCTTTGCTGTACACAATCATGAGTGGTTAGAAAGGTGAATTTACAAGATATCTGAAGAGGGAAAGGTATCAGATGTGTGAGAATAATTTTAATCCTATAATAACCTGCCAAAGGCTACCAAATAATCATCATCAAATACCAATGTACCATATTTCCCCATGTATAAGATACACCTTAATTTTGAGGCCCGAAATTTGAAAAAAAAAGAATTACATAAAGTTATTGAACTCCAGTTTTATTCATCATAAAATTCATACAACTCCTCTTCACCCATCCCCATCAAAACTCCCACCCATTAGCTAATCCTCATCTGTGTTTGATGACAAATCACTGTTTTAGGAGAGGTTCTAACTGCTCACCTGCCTGTGCTCTGGTCTGGGATTGACCACAAGCGCTCCCTAGGCAAGTCCGGTGTGTGGATGCATGCTTATTCCAATAATGGAATGTTACCTACTGTCCTATTCATCTATATTTTTTATTAAAATAATATAAACATTGCGAGTTTCCTTGATGTAGGTACTAGTACAATGCAAGCAGTTTCTTTCAAGCAATATTCCATAATAGATCACATGTTTTATTATAATAAATGACTAAAAGAGCATGTGTACAAGATCTCACTGTACTTAATATTTGTTTGCTATTTTTGAAAAAAATTAACATTTTCAGTTCTAAATTCTCTGTTGCATATTGTTTTAAGATTTGACCTGATAAGGACAAAGGTTGTCTTAAAAAACATTTTTCCAACTCTTTGTCTCTTCCACATGTACATGAACATTTTCAACAGTCTTAAAGACAACAGAAAATAACTTTATTTAATGGCTCCTTGTTATTAATATCAAGTGAGAAATAAAGTAGGCAGATATATATTTTCCAAAGGTTTACTGCATTATCAGGGAGCAGATCCAGCAAAGAACCATAGTTGAAGAATTCATTATAGAAGATAAGACCCTCCAGGTGTTCCTTTTGCATACAAAGTTGTAATATTTATATCAAACCCTAGAATATTATAGAGCCCCCAACAGGAGAGCTATCTCCATAGAGATAAATTAAATTAAATCATTCACACTGAAACACTAACATACAAGATAATGAAAATATACAATTTCCAGATTTTGGCAAACAATCGAATCTGTAACAACCTATGACTCCATCTGTATAATTACACACACATACACACCACATACTACCTCACTCATATTTCTATTTTGGGCAGTTACTGCAAATGGACAGTGACTTTGGCCCAGATTTTAACAGGAAAAGAAAAAGCTGGACAGGGTTCCTTTAGGGAAATTTCAAAACTTTTAATGAAACAAAGATTCACCTTCTTTGATACCAATATCTAACAGTAAAATTGTCTGACTATGAATAATGAAATGCTGTGGTCTCTAAAGTAAAGAATTAAAATGAATAACATTCATAAGCTAGATTGAGTAATATCATAAATAATATTAAAAATAATAAATAATGAAAAATAAAAAGTTGAACCAGAGTTAAGGATGTCATCAAATAAATATATGACAGAAAATGAAGACAAGCTGGTGTTCATAAAGTATGATTTAAAGATAGCAGGGAGATCATGTACACCACAACAAAGAAGCCCCCTACCTTAGAATTTGGAGCGTACTCCTTGCAGTCAGTTCATGGTCAGACATGTACATGAGTCACAAAAGATGGGCTGCAATTTGTATCACTAGAGGGAATGTACAGATGGATGAGATCACAAATCCTTAAGAACATTTTGAATATTTTAGACCAGAGGTGTTAAACAATGAACCCAGGGGACATATCCTCTGAGTGTGGCTAGAGCTAGATTAAAATTTAATTGGGAAATATTTTTTAAAAATAAATGAAAATGCAATAAAAATGAATAATATTACATCTTTAAATTAAATCAGCATGCAGCTGCAGAGACCCTTATGTATATATTAATGGTCTCCATTTTTATTTGAGTTTGACACCATTGGTCAAGACTAACTATATATTAATGGAAATATAGTATCTAGAGCAAGGGTAGGTGAAGGTTCCATTGAAATCTTCAATGTGAAAATCGTATCTGAAATAATATGTTAAAATATGAGTACAGCATTTCATTTTAGGAACAAGATACGGAACAATTGTAGTTGCCACTACATGTTTTATAAGGCTGGTTAAAGGAATTATTTCAGAAGACTTCAAAGTGAGATAAAATGAAATTTCACAGGTAAATTGCTTTACAAACTTTGAAGCATTATATAAATGTTAGCAATCATTTTCTGTTTTTAGTAAATGATATTCATTTATAATCTAAATCTGTGGTTTGTTCAGTTTTGGGAATATTTCACAGAGATTATGTGACATAAGTGGGATTATGGTGGAAAATGAAGTGATATGAGTACAAACTAACAAGAAAAAACTCAAAGCTATTTTCTCCATATAACATTCAATAACCATTATTACCCAATTTACTAGTCCTGGTGTTGATATCTCTCTCTAAGATTGTGCTGGCTTATGATATAAGAATAAAGTAACTCTTCTAGCCATGTGCTGCCTTACAGAAACAGTCTCCTTCAGGACACTTTTCAATCATCCCCAACTTGAATCCTATCATCCCTTGCTATAATGAACTGATCATCAGTTGGTACCCCACCCTGTATTTATGTTAATAATTCAATTACCTTTGATAATTTTAGTACTCCCTTCACCAGTTAAGATCACGCTTTCCATATGGTTCTTGCTACACAAACTAGATTTTTCTATTTAACTCCTAGAAGGTTCACTACTCTAATCAGAAATTCTGGTCTTAACCTCCTATCCTTCTACCTCTCCTTGAGCCTCATCCTTCCTAAACACATTCTTTGCACTCATTAACTTCCCACTACTTATTCTCCAACTGTTAGCCCTGCTTGAACTTCAGTTTCTTCACTCTCTATTCTTAACCCAATAGTAAACTATTTCAAGATCCCCACTTATTGCCAAAACTCTGTCTTGGATCAATCTCAGGATTTACCTAATTCAGAAGTTGATGCAATACTTCTGGAGTAAGTCTTGCAACCTTGCTAACGGTGTATAATACTAATTCATGTAATTAAATTTCACCTGGACACATTTGCTTTAAGACAATTATTGTTTCCCTCTCTAATTACTTCCCATCTCACTCTCCATAGACACTATTCCAGATTTCCTCTTTTCAACTGAAAAAGGCAATTGTGAGAGGCCTGAGTAGAAATTATCTTGACTAAGATTTACTGAGAAAATTGGGGCTATTTGACTTGAACTACCTATTTCCCCTTCTTTTCATTTCAAAATCCTTTGACACTATCTTCCACACTCTCTTCCTTTCCATTCTCTATCAAATAGTATCTGTCTTTTTTCCCCACTAAAAAAAGTGCATGGTATCTTCCCATTTTCTACAGCAAATTCAACCTCAATTATCCTCTGTTTCTCAAATCTTAAACCTCTTCTTATCTATTTTACCTCACTTTACTTCACTTACTTCTACTTTACTTCATATTGCTTTCAAATATACCCACCTCCCCCTTTTCCCTTAAAACAGAATAAAGTTTGCCACACTACTGTGCCAGCTTGTTCCTTTTCTAAAACAAACTTGAAGAAAAAACAATGACATCTATGCTTGCTGCCTCCACTCTTACTCTCATTCACTTTCCAACCCTTTGCAATGTGGCTTCTCACCTCATTACTCAACTGAAACCATTCCTTGCAAAATTACCAAAAAAATCTTTAGTGACAAATGTGATGATCTTTTCTTTGTCCTTATTTTTCCAGTCTTTTGTATTTGACACTGTTGACCATACTCTCCTCCCAGACATTCTATTTTCTCTGGAATTTTGCAATCTTAATTCTCCTCTTACTTCTCTGATAATCTCACTCAGCTTCTTTTGCTGCCTCATCATCCCTTTCACATCCCCTAACTGAAAGATTTCATATAGGCTCTATCTTAGACCCACTTCACCTCTTTCTCCATATTTTATTCCCTTTATTCTTAATTCTATCAACTTCTATAGTTACTGACATTTCTCTACCAAAGACTCTTATCTACTTACATATTAAGTATTCATGGTGTAGTATATTCACCCCCAGTATTTCCCCTACACTTCAATACTGGATCACCAATTTCTATTTTAGATTTTAATACTTCAGAATGGATGTCCAAGACACTTTAAACTCAGCATGTCCAAAACTGAACTCATTACCTATCCTCTCAAACCTTCCCTCTTCCAGATATCCCTATTTCTCTTGAAAGTACCACCATCTTTCCATCTCTCATTTTTAAAATCTCACCATTAACCTCACATAGACTCTTTCATATATCCACATATCCACATAACTTCCTCATCTCACATACCAAATCAGTTGTCAAATCTTCCTATTTCCACCTCCTGTGGTCTGCCCTGCCACAGGTCCCATCCCAACAACCTCCAAAATGATTCCCTACCTCATATGACTATGTGATTCCCCTAATTCAGTCAAAGTCAGTGGCCTCCAATTGTTTCTAGGATATTCAAACTCCACCCCCTTCTTTTTTCTGTTTTTGGTTTTTGTTTTCAAGATCTTAGCAACCTGAGACCTATTTTTCTGGGCTAATTATTTCCCCTTCTACATTCTGTGATTGAGCTAAATTGGATTTCTCTATGTTTCTCAAATTTCCTCACATCCAGGCTTTTGTACTCTCTCCCATTCCTAGAAAGCACTCCCATTTTGTCTATGCCTCTTACAGTATTTTTCTTTATGAAGTCTTTCTTGATTGTCCCATTTATTGGACCCTTCCTCCTAAGCTACCTTATATTTTAATTACACTATACAATTGTTTTTATTCATTTTATATTTAAACTTATGTATATGTATGTCTGTATATATATATATATTATTGTTATATATGGTTATGGATATAGACATATATATCTCTATATATACATATTTATACATATATTTGTGTCTATATATGGTTATATAGAGACATATATATGTATAAATATATATACACACACACATATACATCTACTTGCTACACTCAGTAGAACACAATCTCTGTTATAGTAAGAATTCTTTGAAATTGTATCTACAGAACCAATCAGTGTGTAGAAAATAGATAAAATGATAGATTGATATAAAATGACAGTTTTACATAGAAGTGAGAAAAGCACAATAGTTAACAGTGCTGGGTTTGAAATAAGGGAACCTGGGTTTGATTTCCATCTAAGACTTAGTTTATTGACTATATAATCAATTAACCTCTTATAGACTCAGTTTCCTCACATGTAGATCAAAATAAGTTAAATTTATACTATGAGATAATGGATTCAGAGCTGCAAGCAATCTTCTCAGTTATCTGGTCCAACCTTAATGTAATAGATATGAAAAGCAAAGGACCAGAGAAGTTCATTGATTAAAACAAGATCTCACAGGTGGTATATGACAAAAACAGGACTTGAAGTCAGAATATTTGTCACTGAATCTGGGACCACTCTCCCTCATACTTCACAAACTTCTTTTGAAGAAAGTATTATAAAAACTTAAAGCATTATATAACTATGAATTATTATACACTGCAAATGTTAAAGGTATTAAAATTAGGCATCTTTAATTACTTTGTCTTATTTATTTCTCTCCACACTCAGAAATCATTGAGAGTGTTTTGGGTATTTTATTTATTGTTAGTTCTTTGCTTTGAAAAGCTTTGAGAGTTAGCTCTTTACTGCTGATTATTCCCTGAGTCACTGCTTTTGTGGTAGCAAATATTAGCTACCATGACCATTAAATAAATCATCACCATCATTAGCAATGAATATTTATTAAGGGCCACCATGCCCTTGAGATGTTTACAATCTCATTCAGGAAAGACAAATATAGAAACATATCAATTAAGGACAAACAAGGCCATATATATGTTATGAGAATATAAATGAGATGGAGTCTTTGTGACTTTCATGGACTAAAAACTTATTAATATGATAGTAGTTTGTTTGCCATACTAAATAAATAAAAATAATTAGAATTCCTCATTCTCCAATTATAGTCATTCTTTTCCTCTAAAAACAACTAAAACAAGTTAATTTAATAGACAAAACAGTAACTTGTTTTTTCTAATTTCATGAATTTCAGATTTCAAATACCAATAATACGTGTAAAAATTTTATATTAGCCAACAGAAAATCAGTTTCAATTTCTCCACTATGTATTTTTAAGATCCCTATTATTTGAAATGAAATATGATTAGAAAATTGGGACTAAATTTAATGTGGTCTTGAACCAAAAAGATATGCTCAAAAGGAAATGATGTGATATAGTAGAAATGCCATTAGACTAGAAGTTAAGTCAAGTCAATAATAATTTAAGTACCTGCTATGGGTCTGGCACTGTATTATGCACTGAAGATACAAAGAAAGTGAAAAAAACACTCCCTATGCTCAAGAAACTCACAGTATAAAGGAAGAGACTAGCAAATATCTATGTGTTTATGTACATATACAAGTATATATGTATTATATATATAATATATATATGAAAATATATATGTTAAACAGAGTATATTCAGAAATCTTTTCTCTAACTATTACATGAATTAATATAAATAATAAATTATATTAATAAAATATAGAGAGAGATCATTACTATAATAGTTGAGTTAGGCATTCTAGAGATAAGATTTCTAGATCTTTTTTTGATATTAGGCAAATCATTTTCACTCTGATGGTCTCAGTTTACTCATTTGTGAAATGACAAGAGCGATCTAGTTAATCACTTTGGTCCCATTCAGATTTAAATTCCCATCTTCTTTGATAATTTAGATTGGTTGAACAGGAACAAAAATATGGTTTGTTCAGACCAATGAAGAATTTGCAGTAAGAAACAGAATAAAGTACATGAATGACTCATGAAGAGCTGACAATATCTGGGCCAGCTTCAGACTGGCCAATTCATAGCATCCTGCCTTCTAGTTATGAAATCATAATTTTAAAATATTACCATTGCTACTGGAAAAGGTTCATTAATCTAACCCCCTATGATTTCACTCCTTTAATTTCCCAAACCAAAATGGCTCCCTCCTTGACTATCAGTCCTGAATGTGTGATGTCTTCCTCTATTATAACTGAGAATCCATAGAGCACCTAAGTGGCCCATTAGAGAGAGCACCAGTCCTGCAATCAGAAGGACAGGAGACAAATGTGTGTTTGTGTGTGTGTTTGTATAATCATACACACACACACACATACATGTTTATGTATATATATATATATAGAGAGAGAGAGAGAGAGACATAGTGTAGTATATATATATATATTTATATATACTTATATATATTTATACACATATATATCTATATCTATCTATATATCTATATCTATATCTATATATACATGTGTATATAAATATATATATATATATATATATATATATATATATATATATATATATATATATACACATATATATATCCAGGACCATGGGAACATAGAGGAGGAAGGAATTTTTTTTTCTGTTTGTTAGAGCACTAAATCTGGAATTGGCTAGACTGGGGTTTAAGTCCAGTCTCAAACAAGCATTAGCTAAGTGACCCTGCATAAGTCATTTAACCTCTTTACCCCAGTTTCTTCATCTGTACAATGGGATTAATATTAGCAGTTACTTTTCAGTGTTCCTTTAAAGATTAAATACTTCATACAGTGCTGGAACATAATAGATTCTTTACAAATGATATCTATCAGTATTATTATTATTATTATTATTATTATTATTATTATTATTCCTCATAAATTAAATAGAATTGCTGGAAACTACACTGACCACAAAAGAGGTTCTGGAAAGAAAGAGATGAAAGTGATACTCTAAACAGGAAGAAAATTCAAGAAAATTCAAAGCTCAAGATGAATGAATTTGGATTCCAGTTTACAAAATTATAAATCTTTCAGGCACACTATGCTGTTAAGTAAGCAAAAAATTATAAATTTCAATTAATTTTCTCAAATAAAAGATTAATCAACCATTAAAATATTAATGAATGAATAATGATTTATCAACTGCCTACAAGATACCAGATACTGTGCTAGGTGATAATGTGGAAGACAATCCTTGCTCTCAAAGAGTTCATAACTAATAGATCAGACAAGATAAAAATCAACTATATAAAAATAAAACAAATACAGAATAAATTAGAAATAAGACAAAAAAACTCAAGAAAGATTTCTCATAAGGAATGAGATTTTATCATTACTTATTAGAGAAATACAAATTAAAGCATGTCTGAGATACCACCTCACACTGGCCAATATGACCAGAAAGGACAATGACCAATGTGGAAAGGGATATGGAAAATCTGGGACACTAATTCATTGCTGGTGGAGCTGTGAACTCATCCAACCTTTCTGGAGAGCAGATGTTAAGGATGTCATCAAATAAATATATGACAGAAAATGAAGATAAGCTGGTGTTCTTAAGGCATGATTTAAAGATAGCAGGGAGATCATGTACACCACAACAAAGAAGCCCCCTACCTTAGAATTTGGAGCGTACTCCTTGCAGTCAGTTCATGGTCAGACATGTACATGAGTCACAAAAGATGGGCTGCAATTTGTATCACTAGAGGGAATGTACAGATGGATGAGATCACAAATCCTTAAGAACATTTTGAATATTTTAGACCAGAGGTGTTAAACAATGAACCCAGGGGACATATCATCTGAGTGTGGCTAGAGCTAGATTAAAATTTAATTGGGAAATACACACATTGCCCAAAGGGCAATAAAACTGTGCATACCCTTTGACCCAGCAATACCACTACTTGGTCTATACGCTGAAGAGGTTATTAAAATGGGTAAGAACATCACTTGTACAAAAATATTTATAGCTGCCCTGTTTGTGGTGGCAAAAAACTGGAAATTAAGTGAATGTCCTTCAATTGGGGAACAGCTTAACAGACTGTGCTATATGTATGTCATGGAACACTATTGTTCTATTAGAAACCAGGAGGGATGGGAATATAGAGAAGCTTGGAAAGATTTGCATAAACTGATGCTGAGTGAGATGAGCAGAAACAGAAAAACACTGTACACCCTAAGACTAACATGGGGATGATGATCAACCTTGATGGACTTACTCATTCCATCAGTGCAACAACCAGGGACAATTTTGGGCTGTCTGCAATGGAGACTGCCATCTGTATCCAGAAAATGAATTATGGACTTTGAACAAAGACCAAAGACTATTACTGTTAAATTGGGGGGGGGGGAGCCATTACATTATTATGTAATTTTACCATCTCCTACTTTATTTTTCTTCCTTAAAAATATGATTTCTCGGGGCAGCTAGGTGGCACAGTGGATAAAGCACCAGCCCTGGAGTCAGGAGTACCTGGGTTCAAATCCGGTCTCAGACACTTAATAATTACCTAGCTGTGTAGCAAGCCACTTAACCCCATTTGCCTTGCAAAACCTAAAAAAAAAAAAAAGTATGATTTCTCTGTCATTACATTCAACTGAGATCAATGTATAACTTGGAACCAATGTAAAAACTACTGTGGGGGTTTGGGGGAGGGAAGCAAGAATGGGGGAAAATTTGTAAAACTCAAAATAAATAAAATCTTTCTTAAACAATAAGGAATGAGATTTTAATTGGGCATTGAAGAAAGTCAGGAGGTAAAGATGAAGAGAGAAAGTATTCTAGGTTTGGGGTACAACCAATGAAAGAAGTTTGAAGTCTCTGGAATTTGTGTTTTGTTCAAGGAACAGCAAGGAGGTCAATATCCCTGGATCACAGGGTAGATAGTGGCAAGTTAGATATAAGAAAACGGGAAGATAGTATGCCTGATTATAAAAGTCTTTGAATGTCAAACAGATGATTTTACATTTAATCCTAGAGATCTAGATTACATTCAGACTTGATTGAATGAGAGGAGTGGGTGACTTGGTCAGACTTTCATTATAGAAACGTGACAGCTAGACTGAGAGGATGGGCTCGAGGGAGGGGAGATATTTGAGACAAAGAGACTAATCATTCAAGTAAAACAGTAGTCCCAGCATGCAGTAATAAGGGTCAGCACCAGAGGAGTGTCAGAGGAGAGAATGAGAAAAATACCAGCAATGATATGAATGTAGGAATGACAGGGCTTAGCAATAGATTGGATATGGGGAGGGATGAGAAAAAAAGAAGGAATCATGGTGGACCCCTAGGTTGTAAGTCTGGAGAGCTAAAAACTGGGAGATTGGGAGGAAGGTGTAGGGAAGTTCAGATGCAGGGAAAGTTTCAGAGAAAAGCTAAAAATTTCAGTTTGGAACATGCTAGTTTAAGGTGTTTAAAAAACATTGTGTTTGAGATGTCTTAATAGTCAGTGCAAGTAGGGAGAGAGGTTATGATTGGATAAATAGATCTGTGAATCATTGTCAAAGAGATGATAAATGAAACTATGGGAGCTGATGAGGTTACCAAGTGAAAAATTAGTAAGAGTGAAAACAAAAGGGTCTGGGACAGAGCCCTGTTGCTGTTCCTTATTCAGTCATTTCGGTTATATCTGATTTTTCATGACTCCATTTGGGGTTTTCTTGGCAGAGACACTGGAGTGGTTGATCATTTCTTTCTCCAACAACAAAAATACTCATCATGAATGGGTCAGCTGGGTGGCACAGTGGGTAGAACACTGGGCCTGGATTCACTTAATCCGCATTTGCCTCATTTTTCTCATCTGTAAAATAAACTGGAAAAGGAAATGGCAAACCACTCTAGTACCTTTTGACAAGAAAACTTCAAATGGGATCATAAAGAGTCTGAAATAACTGAATAACACATGCATCATGACATTTTAATGATACATACAAGAAGAATGCATTATTTCTTGGAATTCATATTTGTATATTTGGGAGAAGGGCATATCATGAGAGGAAAAGGGAAGAAATAAGTTTTTATATAGTATTTATATTTACTTATATTCCAGGCACTTTATAAATATCTCATTTGATCTTTACAATGTTATGAGATATATTTTATTATTATCCTAATTTCATAGATGAGAAAATTGATGCAGACAAAGCTTAATTGCCCAAGGTCAAAAAGTTGGTAAATGTATGAAACTATATTTGAACTCAGGTCTTTGTGATTTTAAATAAATCATTTCTGTTGTTAATTGTGTTTCTTTTTGGTTTGTTTTCTTTATGAGTTCTAAAATTCATTCAAATACAGACTCCAGTCCAAGTGATCTATTAGAATGCGTAGAAACAATTTATCCGTATTCCAATAATTGAACAACATTCCATGTGCTATTGAGAGTACTTGAATCGGCATTCACCTTTAATAAACTAACTTTGGAAAAATAGTGCCTGAAAAAATTGATAAGTATCTCTAATTTTAATCAATCAATCATCATTGTTATATCAGTTGCATCTGTATTAAGAACAAATTGAAAATTATATCTAACTTCATTCATAACCAAGTGTCCTAATCTTGAATCCCTTGTAAGATCTGGAATAAATATTTTAAATTACTATATAATCTTATGAAAACACACTGAGAGGCACACATATAGATATCATCTATTTCAAAGAGCAAGATACTGTTAGTACATTTTATTTTTCTTAATGAAATGCCCAAGTAATCCATTAATTCCCAACAGAAACACAATTGTTAGTATCATATAACCTATAGATTAAATGAGGCAATGTGACACTCTAGAAATGAGTCCAGACCTGAAATTTAGGGGAAGCTAGAATTTGAACACTATTTTTGACTTTTACTTACTATATGATCATTGAAAAATTACCCAATCTCAATTTCCTTATCTGTAATATAGAAATTAAAATACTTATATTTGTAATAGATACTTCACAGGCATATTATAAGAATCAGATGAGAGAATGATTTTGATAATAAGATAAAGAGAGATGAGATAAAGGATTTTTGCTGACTTAAAAACTATATGTTATCAAAACATAAATTTCGGGAAAATGAGGGGCAGTTCAGTTAAAAATGAAAAAGACTTAATTTGTAGTAAGATAACCTGGGATTGAATCCTGCTTCTGGTGCCTAACAACTATAAAATACTGGGAAAATAATGTAACCTTTCTGAACTTCAGTTTTCTCATTTGTAAAATTAAGGAGATTGGAGCAGATGGTCTTCAAGGTTACATTCCAGCTCTAATCTATTATTCTGTGATCCCATGAATGGTTTTCCATCAATATAACTTTCCATTTTTAAGCTTTAGAAAGAATGCCTGATCCAATTTTTTCACTAATCCCAAATAGGTTAACTTTCTGGGGGTAGAATTTCAGAAAATAATCAAATAATCAGAAAATGCGACTGAATATTGTAAAGGGACTCATGACAGAATCTGTTTGCCCTAATAGGAACTCTCAGGTTATTTCCCTTTGAGCAGGATCTGATGGTATTTTTCAGTGTTTTGTGAATCTATCTTTTCACAAGTTCCTATGAATCTTTATGTTATTTGACTTTTTTCTGAGTATGAAGCAAAAATGTGTTTGAGAACCTAATTTTCATGCATTACTTTTAATGCTGTCAGTACCAGAAGACTTTGTTTTTAACGAACAGTTAAGGAAACTTAAATATAAAATCCAGATGAGAATAATAAGCCAAAGAAAGATAATGACCTTTTGGGAAGGGGGGGGGTCAGTCTTTAGTATTGAACCTATTGGGTCTTTGGGGGCTTTAACAGATTATAGGGTTATGGAAAGTAATTGATAATTTCCCAAAGCAATCCATCACTCTCTTCTCCTGATCACTTAATGTAATGTCATTATAATTTTGCAGAGCCTATCCAAGATAAATGAACTAATAGAAAGGCTGAAGAGATCAGTTATCCATATGCATAATCATAGTTAAGATATTCTTCATTCATTTTTTCTGTTTAATTATTTTTAATTTTTTTAAATGTAATTTTTTAAATGTTATTGTGGATTTCATTTATAAAACTCTAATTTTTCAAGGGTTTGAAGCAATAACTACAATGCAATCTGAAAACAGTGTAAATATAGGACAAAAAAGCATATAGCTAAAATTTTGAAAATAGTTGTTTCCTCTGAACCTTTAGATTTGAGTTCATTTATCAATGTTGAATTGAAAACAGTAGTGTTCCATTTGTGGCCTTATCTTTTTGAATTCATTTGAAATACTGCTCACATATTACAGTATTAGTTTATATGAGTCTTTGAGATAGTCACAAAACATTTCTTTTTTATTATCTCAAATAAGACTGCATTTAACTATAACTTATGTATGTTATTTCTCACTCAGGCTCCAACAATAATGCCATTCTTAGTATCTGTTTCCTTGGATCAGTAATATGTGTGGCAGATAGAAATATATGAGATCAGGGAATCATAAGGTTATTAGTGCTACCAAACAGTTCTATTATATAAACTGAAAATTAGTATCCTATTGTAAGCCTAAAGGCTCCTTTAATATTATATTTATTTTCCTTTAATATAGCTAATATTCATTTCAATAAAACTGATCAATTCATGATATATCATGTTCTCCAATATATCTAGTGTAATTATTTCTTCATAACAGGAGTTTATACTAAATAACATCAGACCACTTCATGGGTATGTGTGTATGTATGCGTCTATTCACATACTACATGTATGCACATGTATCTGTATATTTATGCTCACACACATATATATATATATTTGCATTATATTGGAATTATCTAAATTGATAAATAATTACATTAATTTATGACTTTTTTATTTGTTAGGTGTGACTGTACTTGAAGGTCCAATTTATGCTGTTGGAGGTCATGATGGCTGGAGCTACCTGAACACAGTGGAGAGGTGGGATCCACAAAGCCAGCAGTGGACATTTGTAGCAAGTATGTCTATAGCTCGGAGTACAGTTGGTGTGGCAGCATTAAATGGCAAGTGAGTAGCTTACCTTGGTCTTTCACTTGAATATTGTGCAAGGTAATCATGGTTCTCATTTTACTTTTTGACAATCTCTGAAGTAAGAAAAATGATGCTAATTTAAATGTTTTTAGTTTTCTCACTTCTGCCTTAGTTATCATGGTTATTATCTACAATTTTATTATCATCCCTGTGCTGAAATATCTTGAACTAAAATCCAGTTCTATATACTGGCAGTTTCAAAAAGTTTTATCTTCTATAGATGAGTTGTAGTGGTTTAATCATCTTGTGACCAATCTACTGCTTATAAAATTCTCTATTTTTCACTTTAGTTTGTCCACAAACTTGACTTATTCTGTTTACTAGAACTATATTTGAAGTTTTACAAGCTCCATGATCATTTAGAGTGTGTTGTCATTAAAAAAAAGTTAATTCAGTGCTGTATATTATTGAGAGGTATTGCTTTCATGAAATAGACTGGTTACAAAAGAAATAGGTGTAAATGACTATACTAAATCTACTATTTGATAAACCCAAAGTCTTTAGCTTCTGGGATAAGAATTCAGTCTTTGCTAAAATCTGCTGGAAAAAGTGGAAGATAATATGGCAGAAAGCCATGTACCAACAACTGATACCCTATACCAGAATAAAGTTGAAATGGATAAAGAATTTAGACAAAAAGATTGATACCATAAGCTAATTAAGAGAACAAGGAATAGTTTATCTGTCAGATCTATGGAAAGGGGAGCAGTTTATAACCTATGAAGAGATAAAGAAAATTTTAGAATGAAAAAATGATAATTTTGATTATGTCAGATTCAAAAGTTTGCACAAATAAAACCAATTCAATAGAAAATGATTATCTGCTTATACCTTAAACTGATCAAACAAATTTGGAGTCTGGAGCTCAGTTCTGTGCATCACATTTTTGAAAGGATATTGATAGAAGCTGAAAGGTTTATCAAGAGGACAACCAGAATAGGAAAATCAGCTGAAAGGAACTGGGGATGTTTAGCCTAAAGAAGAGATGACTTAGGAGGTACATTTTTACTCTCCAAAAATATTTGAAGATTAATCTATTTCTAGATAACAGAAACAAAATCACTGATTAGAAGTAGTAAAAACTCAAATTTGGCTTTGACATGAAGGAAGGAAAGAAAAACACAAAACTTCTCAGCAATTAGAGCTATTCATATTTGTAATGGACTTTCTCCCAAGTTGATGGGTGTGCCCTTGCTAGAGAGCTTCTAGTCAAGGATGGATGACCACTTTTTGTGCATGTTGTAGCACAGTTACTTTTTCAGGTATAGTATGAACAAACTGCATGGCTATTAATACTACTAACTGAAATTTTATTATTTCATAATACTACTAACTGAAATTTTATTATTTCATAATTCTGTGGTAATACCTTCCAGAAACTGAGTTCTGTTGGCATGGACTTAAGGAGACCAACATCACAGAATTTTAGGTTTCTCCTTAACTAAATAGGCATATAACTGAAACCATAACTCTGACACTATTTGACATAAGTCTACATTAGATCTAGATGTGTACAGATGAATCTTAGGCATCACTAAATTTTATTGCTTGAAATCTACTGGTTAATCCTAAAATAGTAATGTCTTTCTGAAGTCAACAAAAGTTAAAATTCTATCCCCAGGAAATTGTTGTTTTGTATTTCCAATTGTCTTAAAAATCTGGTTTGATATAAACAATGTTTAAATTGAATAATTTAATATTCTGAAATAATATTTAAGACTAATTTGTTTTTTTCTAATTCTATGTAATGTTTTCCATATTCATTTTTAAAAAATTTATTTATTTAAGGCAATGGATTTAAATGACTTGCCTAAGGTCACACAACTAGACAATTACTAAGTGTCTGAGGTCAGATTTGAACTCAGGTCCTCCTGACTCCAGGGCCAGTGTTCTATCCACTACCCCTCTTAGCTACCCCTCAACATTCGTTTTTATAACATTTCTAGTTCCCCCTCCCCAGGAGAGCAAGGAATCTGTTATAGGTTATACATGTGCAATCATGTTAAACATATTTCCACATTAGTCTCATTATGAAAAAAGAAACAAAACAATGGAAAATAAAAATAAAGAAAATTAAGGTGAAAATATTATGTTTTGATCTGCATTAAAATGCTATAATTATTTCTCTGGATGTGAATAACAATTTTAGAATTGTCTTGGATCATTGTACTGCTGAAAACAACTAAGTCATTTACAACTGATCATCATATAATATTGGTGTTTCTGTGTACAATATTCTCTTGGTTCTTGTTTCCCTTTTCATCAGTTCATATAAGTCTGAAATAAATATTTTTAGTATCTTTATAGAATAATTAGTATGTTTAATGGTGGAGGCATCATTGAGTAGTGATAAAGAAGATGGTCTTAGACAAAAGGACTTCAATTCACATCTTTTCTCTGAAAGATACCGACTGTATGACTTTGAGCAAGAGGTTTATTCTACTAGTGCCCTAGGCAACTTTCTTATACATTAAGAGCTTGCTAAATTCTAAGCAGGGTGCTAAATATTAGAGATACAAATAAGAATAATAAAGACAATCATAAGGAGCTTACATTTGATTCTATTGTGTATTAATATAAACAGGTTAAGTATTTGACCTAAGGTCACACTCAGTGTCTGAGCTTAGACTTGAATTCAGGTCTTTAAGACACCAGTCTCAGAGCTCTATCTAGCTGTGGCCATTATATTACTATAAATTAGCTATAGTGCTATTGACATATGTTAATTATTCTTTAATAATGAGAATGTTTTTAATTCTCATAAAATATGTATAATTATGCCACTTAAAAATATAGCATTTTACTGTCTGTATTATTTATGTGATTTTTTATTTTAATTTCTCAATTTCTTTTTTTCTTTCTTTACATTTGTGACAGTTTATAAAGCATGTTGCTTATTTCCTCAGTTCTAACTAAGAATTAAATAGCACCATGCCTATTATTTGACAGAACTAAGTAGAAATGAAGTGAAATTTTATCTAATGCAAAAATGACAAAGACTTCTCTTCCTAGGACAATCAGTTGTTATATCTTCTGCCTAATACTTATGTGAATAAAGATTTCTCAAGTAGAGAATGTATACAGAATCCTAGAGAACATTTATTCTCATTCCTCTTATTATAGATATGGAAATTGAGTTCCAGAACAATTACAAATAATTTACCCAAGGTCAAAGACATAATAAATAAAGAGGTAGATTTGAATATAGGTCCTCTGACTTCATAGCCAGTGTTCTTCCACTGTACAATGTTGCCTATTTAGTGCAAAATTGAAAGTATTTTCACTATTATAAAAATTGCTTTTTGAATATAAATAATTTTAGGGTTAGAGAAAAGTATTTTCATTTCCAGACAGTAACAAGATTCAGCATGAGAGAGTACCTCTCTATATAAATGAGAGATGTGGCAATGTCTCCTGTGTCACCTTGTTATTCTACGATGGAAGAATACTGGTCTGGGGCATTAGCTTTAATGTGAGCAAGAATCCACTTATACCTACAAATCAGGATTCATTTCCTACATCCTAGGAAAAACTATCTACATTTATTTGAGACTCAGGAGAATCTCTAATGTAAGATAATTCCATTTTCCTCTGAATCATATAAAGTTATTTTCTTCTGTCATAGAAAAATAAATATAAATAATCAACCCATTCTCATGTTTTAATGCATAAGGAAGCACAATGGTATAAATTTAAGAGCTGTGCATAGCTGCAAATTTATTATCATGCAGGGAAAGGACATTTGGTCCTTTTCAAAGATGGAACTTTTAAAAAAAGGCTATTGGTGGATATATAATCATTGTAAGGAAATATCAAAAAAACTCTTCTCATTGTTTGGTTTTGCTTTATTTTTACCCCCCCCCTTTTGTAAAAATGTAGCATGATTTATTGCATAGAGAGCTGCTGTAAGAGTCAGGAAGACCTGGGTAGAGGCCATGCCTGACTTTGGCTATATGACCTTTCATGAAACTTTTAATTTATTTATGGAATTATCTAAGTCTGTGAATTTCAGAGCATTTATAGAAATAAGTAGAATATTTTTCCTTCTGCAGAAATCCAACACCAATGAAATCACAGATACCATTCTCAGCTCGTGGGCTCTACACAAAGAGGATTACACTGTATTTGGCCCTCAGATCTTAGTTTACCTATCTTTGCTTTGATTCAGTTTTCATGTTCCATTTACCAATTAATATGAAGAAACCAGGGTACACCTGGGAATTTTGTCATCTGCCCCTCTACCATGTGTGCCACTCTTCCTCCAAACTCTAAGTTTTCACTTCTTTTTCTGTGAACAGTAATCAAATTATATTGTTACAGAAAGAGCCCAACAACTTGTTGACTAATTTCAGCATTCCAGTTGTATATTGTGTAATTGTAACTCCCCAGACCAAAGTCTTCTCATTTGATCATTCCCCATGTTTTATCTTTTGTTTAAAATGTAAACTCCTTGAGAGCAGAAACTGGTTCACTTTCTGTCTCTGGATCCTGGTACATAATAGGAAGATGCTTTGCACCAGATAGAAAAATGAGGTCCTAAAATATAAAAATAGGTTCTTACTGTACAAATCTATTGTCCACTAACAGTTCTTGGTCATAAGAAGGAGGAATCTGAATTAAGAAGTTGCACTTCAGGAGCAAATTTTGAAGCATAGTGTCAGTGCAGAAATGGAATGGGGTGTCTGTTCCACCTTCAACTAGACCAAACAGTGGTCTAAAAGAAAAGAATTATGGCATGATTTCCATTCAGTTCACAAATAATCTTCCTAAAGTTCAAGTCTTACAGTGTTATCCCACAGCCCCAAGACCAACATAAATAGACACACACACACACACACACACACACACACACACACACACACACACACACAAACACACAAACACACTAACACAGATGCAATCAATCAATGAATAAACTCCAGTTTTTCCCAACACTCCACCAGAAACAAATTTAAAATCCTCTGTTTGGCATTCAAGCTCTTCATTACCTACTGCCCACCTTCACCTTTATAATTTTATTTTACTTTCACCCCAACCCCCACATATTCTGTAATCTATTGACTCCTCCTTGCTGTTCTTTGAACAAGATATCTCAAACCCCTGATTCTGGGTTGTCCCCTATGCTTGAATATTCTCCAACTTTATCTCTTCCTCCTTTATCTTCTACAGGAAGTCTTTCTTGTTCTCCTTTATTTACAATTTATCTCAAATATAGCTGATTTTTTTACCTAGTTGGGTCTCTTTATGAGACTATGAGCTACTCAAAAGGGGGGGGGTCTATTTTTTGCCTTTCTTTGTATTCTCGGTGTCTGACACATATTACATGCATAATAAATGTTTATTGACTATTTATAGACTGACCAGTTCCAGACTATAAAGAATTCTTCAGTTATGTCACTGAACTAGGAGAGTTTTCCAGTTAGAGAACAATGACCAAATTCAGTGACAACTACACTTAATTGATTCACACAAACTTTAATCTGAGTTTATGTAACCCAATATCTGTTTATGGGCAATTAGGTGGCACAGTGGATAGACTGCCAGACCTGGAGTCAGAAAGAATTGAATTAAAATCCATTGCCAACATGGAGATTGTGGGCAAATTAAACAACCTGTTTGCCTTGAAGGAAGCTGAGTACTCAGGCTCCATGGAAAGAGCTTTGGGAAGAAAATCTAAGTTCAAATATGGCATCAGACACTCACTTCTTGTGTAATCCCTGGGCAAGTTACTTAACCATTGGTTGCCTTAATTCAATGAAGAAGAAAATGGCAAACCAGTTCAGTATCTTTGGCAAGAAAATCCCATGGACAGACAGTATGGGTATGATATGGCTCAAAAAGTGACAAAGAGAAACAACTGGATGATTCCACAACAAATAGATAGACAACCTGAGTGAGAGTGGTTCTATTATATGTTAATGATCTTAAAATAAGAGTGAAAAGGGAAGATAATTTAGTAATTCTGCTTGGTTTAATAATCACATTTCCAGAGGATTAATGATGACACATGCTATCCATTTTCTAATAAAGAGGTAAGAGACTCAAAGTCCAGAATAAAATATAGGTATATATTATGTTCTACTCTTGGTAAGTACTGCCCTTACCCAAACTCATTCTCTAATTAGGACATTAAAATGGAGAATATCAAAATGTTTCATAGAAAAGCCAGGCAAAAAAATTCAAGAGATGATAGAGAAGAATTTTCTAGAAGGATTAATAAAAACTTGACTTATTGGAAATGGTAACAGCTATTTAAATGCTATGGTTTGAAAGAAATTTTACTACATTATGTAATTATTCATTGGTATGTATAACAAAAAACAGATCAGATTTTTTTTAATTTTACAAATTACAATGGAAGTAAATATTATGAATCTGGCCTAAAAATGTTTGAATATCAATGATTTATATTGATTATGGTGTTGGAGAAATACATAGATAGATCTGATTCTATATTTCTATCTTTCTGTATGTGTATTTGCGTGTATATTTAACTTATGCTACTTTCTTGAATTCTGCCTTAATTCTTCAAAATACAAGCAGCACATTTTTCTTTAAATATTATATATATATATATATATGATTTTATGTATGCAGATAACCTTATTCACATATGTTTATGTTAATATATGTGTGATGTTAGGTTCCTTATGCATGTAGTTATTGCAGGCATTTGTTTTATTTAACTACCCCATGTTTGTAATAGTGAGTTTATTTCCTTTCATTTTTAATATTCCTTTTTTTAAGGAAAAGGTAGAGAAGGAAGAATTTTGCTGATTGAAAAAATGTTAATTAATACTCAAATAAGAAAAGTCTAGTAGAACAGGTTATTAGAAGAGATGGCAGATTTCAAGTGAGATCAAAGTCATCCAAGATTGGTTTTATTCAGAAAGAAAAGAAGATGTAGGATCTACTCCTGTACTTCACTGAAAAGATTAAAGCCATCTTGTGTTGGTTTTCTCCTTTGTTCCTCATGAATTCTCAGCTTTTTCACCTTCTCCCTCTATTCTGATCATAGAAAAAAAGAGAAAAAGATGTTTGAATAGTTAGTGTGGGGGAAAAAGATGTAAGTTAGCAGGGCAAAGTGGAAAGATTATCCTGAATCAGTAATAACTCAGCAGAGATTTTGTATCAGGAATCTAAATAGGGTGAAGTAAATTTAATTTTGTGACTGTCTTCTGAGAAGCTTAGCATCCTTATAACATGAACAAAGGTAACACCAAAAAGAGTATTATCAAAGAGAGATATTTAACAGGTCAAAAAATGGCATGTCAGTGGGCAAAGGATTGTAAAGGAACAACTTTATAGATATTCATGTAGTGAATTATAATGGTTAGCTATAAAAGATAGGACATGAAAGAAATACTGGTTAAGTTCAATAACATATAGTTAGGAAGGAAATAAATGGAGACTTTAAGGAAGGAAGTAAAGTAGGGTGATGTTAGAGTTCAGAGTAGATGTATTAAGTTTGAGTATTCATTATCAGGATTCATCAGAATAGGAACTATGAGACTTTACAGTAGGGAAAGTTTTGCAGATGTTCAGTTTGTACTTAAGTCATTGAGACTAATGTACAAATTTAATTAAAGGTAGAATTAAATGACTTGCTAAAAAGATAATAGAATTATGAAATACATTGATTTCAAACATTGATGTTTTTTCAAAAAAATGTCTACTTTATATTGATTATTTAAATAGTATTAATAGTGGGTTTATAGGTTATATTATCTTGAACTTGCCTATTTAATAAATATTCACATGAAATTACCTAACAGATGCATAAGAAAATTCATTCACATTTCTTCAAGTAAATCCTTAAACATATCATGGACATTTTTTTAATGCTTTTCTAGAAATAGATACTTTATGAAGTAAACTAGAATTTTGATATGTAAATTTTAATAAGAATTTATAAGTTCAAAAATTAGTAAAAATGTAAGATGAGAAATACTCTTTATTTATTGATGGCTCAGTCATTAATCTGTTATACAACAGTTTCATCTACTACTATTGCTTATAGTAAATATTGTAGTCCATAAATAATAGTATCAAGGAGGAATAGTAATGAGAAGTCCTCTCTCTCAGAGGGCTTTCTTTTGTCCTTTCAGTCATAGTGTTTCTTTCATTTTTTATATCACAATTTTGGGTGACCTAAGATTGTCTCCACAATAATATAGTTATGTAATTCTTTTTTGTTAAATTCTAGTTATTTTTACCTCTAAAGTCTGGGGTATATCATCACTACTAAGGAACCTTTTACTCCCATGGCAGTCCATGGCAGAAAATTGTTTCAGTATCACCTTGCAGCATCCACTGGGTTTTTATTTCCACTTTTGCAGGTGTGATATTTTCTGAATTACTTTTTCACAACCTCTGTGTATGTTACCTTCTTCCTTCTCCCTTATTTTTTTTCCTAGGAATAGTTTTGCTCAGCTTAAACTAATAAAATCAGAAGATACCACTCTAGAATTTGAATTATTTATGAGGCAACTCATTTATTAACCATTCTCCGATTCATTGTTGAAAGCCTGGGGTTGAATTTTTGATAGTGTCTACAGGGGAAAAAAGTAAAACAATGTTTGTAACTATCTTCTTCAAGTTTGACATATACTTCCAAGTTCCATAAAGACAAAACAGAAATTGCTTTTGTTTGGACCTTTGAAATTTCGTCAATGTAAGGAAATAATGTTGAGGAAACATTTCTGCCCACTATGAATCTACAATTATTCTTCATCTCAGTTTCAAAGATTTGCCTGGGGCACTGATAGATTGGATTACTTGATCAGGACCACGTAGTCAGTATATATGTCAGTGGTGAGACTGAAATCAGATCTTTCTGATTTTGAGGCCAACTCTCTATCTATTAAACCATACAAATATTTTAGAGAATATAACTTGTCTTGTGTAGACAAATTCAATATCTCTGTTGGCATAATTTCATTTGGAACTGAAAGTGAACATTAAGAAGATGAAAATGAATGGAAAAAGGATATGAAAACCCTAGCTTAATTGAACATTTTTGAAGAATTGTAATCCAAGAAATATATGACTTCCTATAATGATATTTTCCTCTAACATTCTTCCCACTGTCCTACTTCTCTCACTGTTCAGTTCCTGAGTGGAAGGTGTACTTGTCTGTTTCTTTCCTTTGTTCTTTTGTTAGCTGCTAAAGAAATCATGATACTACAACTGGCCTAACTGGACATGTCCAAAAAGCTTTGTTCAAAATTGGTCATGTGAATTAATGTCATTAACAAATTTTACTAATCAGACTAAACCAATGACTTTGCATGAGTAATTCACCAGGCAGTAACTGAGCTAGTATATGAAGTTACTAGTTGAGTCTTTCCCATAGCTATTACCTGATCAGGAAGGATTCTTTTAGAGGGGGAGAGAATTTTGAATTATTGAAGAAAAGAGCATTTCTGGATTTGTGACAAAAGGCTCTGCTTTTCTTAGTTTTGTTACAGAATTCATATTGTAGATTATTATCTTCATTTTCAAGCTTCAGACAATATATAATAGACCATAGCCATTTGTTGGGCTTTCTCAGTTATGATTATTTCAGTTACTGTGTATCCACACATAGAAATATCAGTCAAAAGATTCTAGGTTTAGAGCTGAAAAGCTCCTTGAAGGGCACAAAGTATAATCTCTCTCTCTCTCTCATTTATAGAACATGAAATCAAAAGAGGTTAAAGGACTTGAGAAAGGTCACAAAGTTGAAAAATAGCAGAGCATTTTGCACTCACTTCTAAGTCCAAATTCAAACCATTTTCTACTATATATCAGGTTGCCTGTCTACAAAAAGCTACAGGATGCTAGTAAGCCAAATCATAATAGACTTATTTGACCTGACTAGAAAAAATTCTATATGATATCAGTGGTGCAGCTAGGTGGCTCAGTGGATAGAGCATCAACCCTGGAATCAGGGAGACTTGAGTTCAAATTTGACCTCAGACACTTAATAATTACCTAGCTGTGTGACCTTGGAAAGTCATTTAACCCCCCCCCCCCATTGTCTTGCCAAAAAACCTCCAAAAAAGACCATAGCAAATGGCTATGGTCTATTACATCTTGTCAAAATGGCTAACCAATAATTCTTCTTATCTATAAGGATTCATAGGAACTAAAGACAAGCAAAGGAGCAATAAAAAATTTCATCTCTTTCTTCCTCACAATTGTTTCAAACATAATCATTTGACTGTGTAAGAGTAAAGCTTGCTACTTGTAATTGGATAGTCCCTCCCATTGAATTATAGATATTATTGGTCTTTTTCATCTGCTCCCTTCCTCAGCTTCATTGCCCCCATTAGAGGAATTTAGTGAGCATACGTGAAAGGAAAAGTCAGTGTGACCCATCATAGCCCAGATAGCAATGGTTGTCATACATGGAGAGTTCCATGAACAAATCTCAAATGATCACCACCCTAGGGCACTCCCTAGATCATAGCTACTATATAGAGATTGTCTGACAAAGTAGAGGGAGTTAGCACACTAGAATTTACATCACAGATCCTTAAATATTCATGTCAACAAGTTGAGAGGTAAATAGTTTAAATGATTTACCCAATCAAGTTCTAAAGCTAGAATTCAGTGGCACTGAAATCAGAGGACCCAGGTTCAAATCCCACTTCTGATGCTTGCTACATTTTACCTTGAACAAGTCACTTACTATTACTAGATCTCTAATTTCACAATTCTAAAATGATATAGTTGGAGAGGATGGCTTATGAGGTTTTATTTTCCCCTGGAACTATGATTTATAAACCAGGTCAGTAACTTCAAACTCATTACTCACTTGATTATGCCTTACTATGCCATATTATTGAATATAGTTTTTCATATAAAAACCATACTGCCTACAAATTAAAAAAAAAGTTGGCATGTTACTTAAAATGTTTCTAGCCAAGGTTATATATTTAAAATAAATATTCTGATAACTCAAGGAAGACATTTTCAAGATGCAGAAGAGTGGTATGATAATTGTATCTCTTGTAATAATAGCAGGGAATCAATATCCCAGTAACACTAGTAAAAAACACAGTTTATAAAATAATTGATTAATGTTAATTAGTGCTTTGTACTTAATTAAGCCCTAATAGACAGTTCTTTTTAAATATTGGATTAATATTTTTAGCAGACTGGTTCACTTCCAAAAATGATTTGAAATATTAAAAAATATAGCCTGAATAAAGAATAGTCTATATCTCTTTATCTTTTTTTGGTTGATGAAAATCCACTTGTTTTATTTGAATAAAACTCAAAAAAAATAAAAATATACTGTTATTCTTAGATAAAATACTTTTTGGTTTTGCAAAGGGTGATTATGAATGCAATGTGTAAGTTCTTTTCAGAGAACTAGAAAATTAAAGTCATATTTTCATTTCATTGAATAGGCACTTAATGTAGGTAATCCTCATGCATCAAGAAGAGAAAATGCACTTAGCCATGCTTGATGTGCTCCATTCAAAAGTGATTACTATCCTATACCAATGTATTTCTTTTCTATTATATTTATTTCAGTAAAAGATTAAATTATAATTTGGATATAAAATAACATTAAACTGTAGCCTGGAAGTCTTTGGACCTTTGAAATGAAGATAATAATACTTGCTTTTACTCTTTCCCCTACATTCTCTGGTAACATCCTAAATATTATAATGACCTTTAAAGATGGGTTATAAAATACACATGAAAAGTTTTAATGAAGATTAAAGATAAAGTATAAAGAAAATATGCTTTTTCTTTAATTCTTTTTATATAGTTATTTTAAAATTAAAATACTCATGAAAATTCTATATCATACTTATAATTGTTTGAAGAACAAATTCTTTTGTTTTTTATTAAAGTAGTGGATAAAAAGGCAATTTCAGAAATATATAGAAAGCACAATGCTTATATAAGTATAAGATAGAGGAAAAAATCTATGAGTTATCAAAGACATTGATTCTAGTCCCAGGTTTACCATTTATTATCTATGTGACTTTGAAAAATATCACTTAACTTCTTTAAATTTCAGATTCCTCATTTGTAAATTGGTATAATAGCTTTTCCTACCTCATGAGATTCTTGTAAGACTCCAATAAGATAATGGATATTAAAGTACTTTGAAAACTGTAAAGTGCCAGATAAAATCAAGTTCCTAGAGTTCACTGGCTTATCTGGCAACCTAAACCAAATGGCATGCCGCCAAGAAATAGGAGAAAAAAAAATCTCAGGATAGCCAAAGAGCAATTCACTAATATTCTTTCACCTTATTCAACAGAGTGCCTCAGAGCTTCAATTGAATATATCTACTTCTATTGTTCAATCAATTCTAACAGTTCTTACATCTAAGTTTTCTTGCCCACAAAAGACCAGAGGTTAAAAAGTAGCTTAGCAAAATATTCTGTTAACCATACAAGTAGCATTAAAAAGTGGTTACTGGCAGTTTGACAGAGAAGCTGGACAAAAAAAAGAGCAAAATCAAGATTTCAAAAAGGATAGCAGTCTGGAGCCCGATCTTGTAGTGGAACATAACCCTAGCCATCTAAGAAAAAAAAAAATTTTTTCTCCCTGAAAACCATTATATTCTACTAGAATTCAGCCTGGAAACAGATAAATGTGAACATATTAAAATTCAAGAGGAGGGAGAGGTCTAACAGTTAAGACATTCCAATAAGATTTCTCTTGGAAGTAGCACATGAGCTAAACCTTGAAGCAAGCTAAGGATTTTAAAATATGGGAATAACAAGAGAGATCACTCCAAAAATGTAAGATTGCCTATACAAAGACAAAGGACTAAAAAAAATATAAGACTTAAGTTTAAGGAAGAGCAAATATGCCAGTTTTACTGGGGAAAGAATATGTAAAGAGAAATAATGTGAAAGAAGCCTAAAATGGTTAAGTCACACAATAAATGACTTAAAAATAACCAGATAAGAATACTATATTTTATATGGGACCATTGGAAACCAATGAAAGATTTGAGCTTGGGATTCCAGTATCAACCATTGTTTTCTAATGATTTCTGACAAATAAATGTTTAAATTAGTAATATGATAGCAATCTTATCTTGTTTAGTTTCAGTGGTATCCAACTTTTTGTGACTCTATTGGGGTTTTCTTGGCAAAGATGCTGAAGTGGTTTGCCATTTCTTTCTCTAAATCATTTTACAGATGAGGAAACTGAGGCAAACATTATTAAGTAATTTGCCTAGACTCATACAGGTGATAGTAAGTGTCTAAGATTAGATTTGATCTCAAGTCTTCCTGATTTGAGGCCCAGCCCTTTATTAACTGTACTACCTCACTGCCCCAGAAATCTTATAGTTTAACTAAACACACAGTCCACATATTACAGGTTACTGAGATGCATTGATTTGTCAATATATTACCATTACTCCATTTTCTTTTTTATTGTTTTGGATGTTATTTTTTTTCAATAACATGCAAACATAAGTCTGCAACATTCATTTTTATAAGCCTTTGAATTGTACACTTTTCTGCCTCCTCTCTTCAATGCTTCCTCCCCATGACAGTGAGTAATCTGAGGAATTATTCATATATGTTCCATTTTCTTAAACTTTTTCCTTTATCTTTTATTTTTATATCAAAAAAATTATTGAGTATTTGTACAAAACATATTTCTCCCCTCCTCACACCCTCACCTTCAAAACAAGAAGGTTAGAATGCAGTAGAAATATCTAGTTGCTAATCCCTATTGCTTTGCAGAGACATCAGACTTTAAAACTTTAATTTCTAAGTATCACTTGAAGCTCCAGCTTTCTTCATTACTCAGCTCAAGTCTCACATTCTACATGTGGTCTTTCCTGATTCCCTTGTCTGATAATACCTCCTTCCCCTTTACCAAAAGCACTTTCTACAGACATCTTCTAATTCTAATAGCTTAAAACTGCACTAAGTCTTTTAGGACACCCTATATTTACTTTGTAGAAATTAATTTTCCTATAAGTGTATACTAATTTTTCTAGTTAAAATTATGCATTTATTGATGCAAAGACTTTCCTCTTTTATTTTTTAACTTCAATACTTAACCTCAATAGTTGGCATTTAAAATAAATCTTTGTTATTTGATTAATTATATTTATTAATATGAATTAATATTAAATATATTTGATTAAAATATGCAAATGAGATACATTTTTATAATCTTATACTATATTTGAGAGCTCAGTACTTATTGTGAATAAAAATGCACTTTCCTCAAGTATACATATTTTTTCTTTACTTATAAAATCATGTTGGATGGTGGCACAGTGGATAGAGCACTGGACCTAGAGTCAAGCACCATGAGTTCACTCTCATGTACTTAACCAGCTGTGAAATCTTGAACAAGTCTCCTTCCTCTGCCATAGTTTTCTCATCTGTAAAACAGAGATAACATCACCTATTGCAAGCTGTTGTGAAAATCAAATGAGATAATATTTAAAAAATGCTTCATATAATGCCTATCCCATAGTAGACACTAAATCAATGCTTATTTCCTTTCTTTTTCCTTCTTTTAAACCACTCACATTGCACTAAATGTGGGGGGAAAGGATTAATAATAACTATGATTTTCATTATTAAAATAGTTACCATTGCTTTCTACTCAAAGGGTCTCTCATATCCAAGAAAAGTCAGTAGCAACTAAGTTATAATGTATTCCAAAAAAGAATATTACACAAAGGAAATTGTTTTGACTGTTGTTAAGCACTTTAGAATCATCAATCTCCATGATTTCTTAGTAGTCTAATTCCAACTGTTATATAAATACTTGAGAGTAATAAAACTACTTTCCACCACCCTCCTAGATAACCTATAACTTCACCCTGTCACTAATAATGTTGATGACCTCTCTTTCTTGGCTTTCCCATCTATAAAGGGTCCAGAAGTACAATTAAATCCCTTCCAGCTGTTAAGAGTGTGAGACTTTTAACTGAAGCTGCATTAAACTCAATTAGTCCACTTCAGCAAGGTTTTGCTCTATTTATTAGGATTTGATATATATGTGTAATAACTGTTTTTTATATTAATAATTTGATTGTGTCTCTACCCTCTCTAAGGAAGAAAGTGCAAGCTGATCTAAAGCAATTCAGTAATGCTTTCCATCTTCACCCTCTTACTGAGATGTCATTTTGCAGCATGGTACCTCTGTGCTCACTTGTGCTACATAATTAACATTATTGTCATATTCAAACCAATTTGCTATTTTTTTCCAAAGGAAAATTAATTCTCTCAACTCTCTACTAATGTAGATGTACTTTATAAAGGATATCTCATTAGGATGAGTTTATCTTCATTGACTTAAAGTATAATCAATTTACTTAGTAAAAGTACAAGATAATCAGTATAATTATAAAGAAACTATAGCAAGAACACTTTTAATGCAAATAAAAAAATACTATAATAGTTCAATAGCTGTATAATGAAAATGGTAAACCCCATATGTAGAAGGTAGCTCACATGCTGTAGGGGACCTGTCACGGTGTGTGACTTGAAAGAGGTAGAATATATATATATATATATATATATATATATATATATATATATATATACATATCTTGTTATCCTTTCCCAAGTGGGACTTTCATTCCTACCAGGAGAGGGTAGAAGAAAGCTGTACCAAGAGATCACTCTGTTTTCCTCAGAAAGATGTGGTACTTGTTGAGAAGTATATCCGTCCATGCCTTTAAATATTTTTAGTCTCAGGGATATGATAATGTATCTATCTATTCCCTTAAATATTGTTAGTCTCAGGGATATGAAAATGCATCCATCTATTCCTTTAAATATTGATAATCTCAGGGATATGATAATGTAGGGATATGATAATGTATTTATTTATCCCCTCCCCCCAAAAAAAGATAGAGAAACCTCTAGAGAAATGAAATGAAAGAAAAAAAGTATACTTCAGACTGTTTTTCAGATTCCATGGGCTCTATCTCTAGGATGAGTTGCCTTCTTTATCATAAGTGCACCAGAGAATTTGCTTCAAAATTTTTCCCACAGTTGCCTTCACTAGCTGTATTTCCCTCTACTCTACTCCTCCCCACTTTCATGTATTCCATTCTCTCTCTCTTTTCATCCTGTCCCTGTTCAGAAGTGTGTTACATCTGAGTACCTTCTCCCATGATCTTCCCTTTTTTCTATCACCTACTCCCCCCATTCCCCCTTATCCCATCCCTTTCCTCTTATTTTTCTCTAGGGCAAGATACATTTCTATACCCTACTAAGTGTTTATGTTATTTCCTCTCTGAGCCATTTCTGATAAGAATGAAGGCTCATTCAAACTCCTTTGCCTTCCCCCATTCCACTCCAATGCAAAGGCTTTTTCTTGACTCTATTATGTTTAACATTTTAGCCCCGTCTTTTTTATCATCCATTGACTCCATCTTTATGAAGTCATATTATGCTATCATATTCAACTCCCTCCTGTGCCATATATACATATACATATATATATATATATATATATATATATATATATATATATACACCTCTAACTGCTCATAAATAAGAAGGTTCATATTAGTTATCAGTATCTTCCTCCCATGTAGGAATACAAGCAGTTCAATATCATTAACCTCCTCATAATTAATCCTTCACATCCATCCCCTCTATGGTTCATCTGAGTCCTGTATTTGGAGATCAAACTTTCTGTTCAGCTCTGGTTGTTTCAGTAGGAAAGTTTGAAAGTCCCCTGTTTCGTTGAAAGTCTACCTTTTCCCCTTGAAATAAGATGTTCAGTTTTGCTGGGTAGATGATTCTCAGTTGTAAACCAATCTCATTTTCTTTCTGGAATATCATATTACAAGCCCTATGAGTCCTTAATGTGGATGCTTCCATGTCCTGTGTAATCCTGACTTTAGAGACAAGGTAGTTGAATTCTTTCTTTCTGGTTGTTTGTAGTATTTTCTCTTTGACTTGGAAGTTTGGGAATTTGTCTATAATATTTCTGGGAGTTTTTATTTTGGAATTTCTTTCAGGAGGTGATGGGTGGATTCCTTTAATTTCTATTATACCCTCTGCTTCTAGGATTTCAGGGCAATTTTCTTGGAGAATTCCTTTAAAAATGAAGTCTAGGCTCTTTTTCTGGTCATGACTTTCAAGTAGCCCAATAATTTTTAAATTATCTCTCTCGCATCTGTTTTCTAGGTCAATTGGTTTTCCAATGAGATATTTCACATATTAGTCTAATTTTTCATTATTTTGGTATAGTTTTATTGTTTCTTGATTTCTCACAAAGTCAGTTTCCTTTAACTTTATTCTACATTTGAAGCAATTATTTTCTTCAAAGAACTTTTTTATCTCCTTTTCCAGCTGACCAATTCTGCTTTTTAAGGTGTTCTCCTCATTTGCCTTTTGGGCTGCTTTTTCCATTTGACCTAAACTGGTTTTTTAACATGTTAATTTCTTCAGTATTTTTTTTGTGTTTCTTTCACCAAGTTGAAGACTTAGTTTTTACAATTTATCTGCATTATCCTCATTTCTCCTCCCAATTTTTCCTCTATCTCCCTTATTTGCCTTTCAAAGTCTTTCCTGAACTGGTCCATAGCCTGAGCACATTTTCTATTTCTCTTGGAGGCTTTGCATATAGAAGCTTTGATTTTGTCATCTTCTGAGTGTGTATTTTGATCCTCCAATGGAATAAAGTAATTTTCTATGGTCAGGTTCTTCTTTTTCTGTTGTTTGCTCCTTTCCTCAGTCTATGATTGATTTACTGCCCTTCCAAGGCTTTGGTGGGGGGCGGTGTGAGACACCCCACAGGACCTTAATTTTTCCAAGGTCTTATGAGAGACTCTGACTGCTCTCTTTCCTGGGCTCTGGTCTGTGGTTGACCATAAGCACTCCTGTTTGCCCTGGAGATGTGAGGAGGGTCCCTGTTCCTTTATGGTACTGTGGGGACATCCAAACTGAGATCTGAATCTGAGTGTGGGGAAACAGAAGAGTCTTGCCCCAGGCATAACAGAGAGACCTCTGCATTCTCCCTCAACCCCATTACTGTCTGAGGGTTGAGTGCTCTAGAAGTATGGGGTAGCTCCACATGTTCCCACCACAGGGCTGCTCTGAAGTGGGCTCTAGTCCAGGTTCTGCATTCACTGTGAAGTGGCAGAGATCTCTCACCACTCTTTCTTTCCTTCTTTTTGAAAGATTCTGTTTATTTTGTTTTACTAATCTTACTTCCCTCTCCCCACCCCACCCCACAGAAGACAATTTTCCAGTCTTTACATTGTTTCCATGGTATACATTGATCTAAACTGAATGTGATGAAACCAAAATCATATTCTTAAGGAAGAAACATAGAGTATAAGAGATAGCAAGATCAGATAATAAAATTAATAAAGTTAATAGTCTTTGGTCTTTATTCAAACTCCACAGTTCTTTCTCTGGATACAGGTGGTATTCTCCATTACAGACAGCCTCAAATTGTCCCTGATTGTTGCAGTGATGAAATGAGCAAGTCCATCAAGTTGATCATTGCCCCCATATTGCTGTTAAGGTGTACAGTGTTTTTCTGGTTCTGCTCATCTAACTCAGCATCAGTTCATGCAAATCCCTTCAGGCATCCCTGAATTCCCATTCCTCCTGGTTTCTAATAGAGCACTAGTGTTCCATGACATATATACAACACAGTTTGCTAAGCCATTCCCCGATTGAAGGACATTTACTTGATTTCTAATTCTTTGCTACCACAAACAGGGCTATTATGAATATTTTTATACAAGTGATTTTTTACCCTTTTTCAGCCTCTCCTCAGGGTATAGAACCAGTAGTGGTATTGCTGGATCAAAGGGTATGCACAATTTTGTTGCCCATTGGGCATAGTTCCAAATTTCTCTCCAGAAAGTTTGGATGAGTTCACAGCTCCATCAACAATGTAATCAAGTCCCAGATTTCCCACAACCCTTCCAACAATGATCATTATCCTTTCTGGTTATATTGACCAGTCTTAGAGGTGTGAGGTGATACCTCAGAGAAGTTTTAATTTGCATTTCCCTAATAAATAATGATTTAGACCAATTTTTCATATAACTATGGATTGCTTTGATCTCATCTGTAAATTGCCTTTGCATATCCTTTGTCCATTTGTCAATTGGGGAATGGCTTTTTTTAAAAATTTGACTCAGTTCTCTATATATGTTAGAAATGAGTCTTTTGTCAGAAACAGTTGTAAAGATTGTTTACTACTTTACTACTTTTTTTTGATCTTCATTACAGTAGTTTTGTCTGTGCAAAAGCTGTTTAATTTAATGTAATTGAAATCATCTAGTTTGTTTTTCGTGATGTTCTCCATCTCTTCATTAGTCATAAACTGATTCCCTTTCCATAGATCTGACAGATTAAACTAGTACTTGATCTTCTAGTTTGCTTATAATATTGTTTTTTTTTTATTTCTAAATCCTGTATCCATTTGGATCTTATCTTGGTATAGGATGTGAGGTGTTGGTCTAATCTAAGATTCTTCCATACTAACTTCTAGTTTTCCCAGCAGTTTTAATAGAAGAGTTTTTATCCCAATAGCTGGACTCTTTGTGTTTATCAAACAGCTTCTTACTATAATAGTTTCCTGCTATTGCACAAAGCCTATTCCACTGGTCTACTACTCTATTTCCTAGCCAATACCAGGCAGTTTTGATGACTGATGCTTTGTAATATAATTTTAGATCAGGTAAGGCTAAGTCACTTTCTTATGCAGTTTTTTTCATTAAATCCCTGGAAATTCTTGACTTTTTATTTCCCATATGAATTTACTTACAACTTTTTCTAACTCATTAAAGTAATTTTTGGGGATTTTTAATGGTAGGGCACTAAACAGGTACTTTAGTTTTGGTGGAATTGTCATTTTTATTATATTAGCTTGACCTATCCATGAGCAGTTGATGTTTGCCTAGTTATTTAAATCTGATTTAATTTGTGTAAGAAGTGTTTTGTAATTGTTTTCAAAACGTTTCTGAATCTGCCTTGGCAAATAGACTCCCAGGTATTTTATATTGTCTAAGGTTACTTTGAATGGGATTTCTCTTTCTAACTCTTCCTGCTGTATCTTGCTAGTCATATATAGAAAAGTTGAGGATTTATGAACGTTTACTTTATATCCTGCAACTGTGCTAAAATTGCTAATTGTTTCCAGTAGTTTTTTTGGATGATTTCTTGGGATTCTCTAGGTATACCATCATGTCATCTGCAAAGAGTGAGAATTTTGTTTCTTCCTTCCCAATTCTAATTCCTTAAATTTCTTTTTTCTTCTCTAATTGCTGAAGCTAACATTCGTAATATAATATCAAATAATAACAGTGATAATGGGGAACCTTGTTTCACCCCTGATGTTATTGGGAATACCTATAGCTTCTCCCTATTGAAAATAATGCTTGTTGATGTTTTCAGATAGAAACTGCTTATTATTCTAAGGAACAGTTCATTTATTCCTACATTCTCTAGTGTTTTTAGTAGGGACAGGTGTTGTATTTTGTCAAAAGCTTTTTCAAAATCTATTGATATGATCATATAATTTCTGATAGGTTTCTTGTTGATATAATTAATTATAATAACAGTTTTCCTAATATTGAACCAACCCTGCATTCCTGGGATGAATAGTACTTGGTCAAAATGTATTATCCTAGTGATAACTTGTAATCATATTGCTAAAATTTTATTTAAGATTTTTTCCATCTATATTCATCAGGGAGATAGGGCTATAATTTTCTTTCTCTGTTTTAACTCTTCCTGGTTTAGGTATCAGCACCATATTGGTTTCATAGAAAGAGTTAGGCAGAGTTCCATCTTCCCCTATTTTTCCGAAGAGTTTATATATAACTGGAACCAATGTTCCTTAAATGTTTGGTAGAATTCACTTGTGAATCTATCAGGCCCTAGAGATTTTTTCACTTAAGGAGTTCAATGATTGCTTGTTGAATTTCTTTTTCCTGAGATAGGGTTGTTTAGGTACTTAATATCCTCTTCATTTAACCTGGGCAAATTATATTTTTTGTAAATATTTATCCATTTCACTTAGATTGTCAAATTTATTAGCATAGAGCTGGGCAAAATAATTCTGAATTATTACTTTAATTTCCTCCTCATTGGTGGTGAGATCACCTTTTTTATTTATGATACTAGCAATGTGGTTTTATTCTTTCTTTTTTTAATCAAATTGACCAGAGGTTTATCAATTTTATTGGTTTTTTTTATAAAAATCAACTCTTGGTTTTATTTATTAATTCAATAATGTTTTGCTTTCAATTTTATTAATATCTACTTTAATTTTTAGAATTTCTAATTTGGTATTTAATTGGGGATTTTTAATTTTTTCTTTCTCTAATTTTTTTACTTGCATATATAGTTCATTGATTTCCTTCTCTATTTTATCCATGTAAGCATTTAAAGATATGATATATCCCCCCCCCCGACAGCTGCTTTGAGTGAATCCCATCAGTTTTGGTGTGTTGTTTCATTATTGTCATTATCAAGGATAAAATCATTAATTTTTTCTATAATTTGTTGTTTGATCCACTCGTTGTTTAAAATGAGGTTTTCAGGTACCAATTAGTTCTTGGTCTTTATCTCCCTAGCCCAATATTGCATATGACTTTTATTGCATTGTGATCTGAGAAAGATGTATGCACTATTTCTGCCTTTCTATAGTTGATCATGAGGTTTTTATGCCCTAGTACTTGGTTAATTTTTTTGTATAAGTGCCATGTACTGAAGAGAAAAAGGTATATTCCTTTCTATCCCCATTCAATTTCTTCCATAAATCTATCATATCTAGTTTTTATAAAAATCTATTTACCTCCTTAACTTAATTCTTGTTTATTTTATGATTCGATTTACCTAGATGTGAGAACAGGAGGTTGAGGTCTCCCACTAGTAAAGTATTGCTATCTATGTCTTCCTGTAATTCTTTCAGCTTCTCCTCTAAGAGTTTGGATGCTATCCCATTGGGTGCATACATATTCAGTATTGAAATCACTTTATCAGGGGTGGGTAGGTGGCACAGGGAATAGAGCACCGGCCTTGAAGTCAGGAGTACCTGGGTTCAAATCCAACCTCAGACACTTAGTAATTACCTAGCCGTGTGGCTAAAAAAAAAAAAAAAAAACCAAAAAAGAAATCACTTTATTGTCTATGGTACCTTTTAGGAGGATATAGTTTCCTTTCTTATCTCTTTTAATGCTATCTATTTTTGCAGCGGCTTTGTCTGAGATAAGGATTGCTACCCCTGCTATTTTCACTTCAGCTGAATCAAAATATATTTTTCTCCAACCTTTTACCTTTACTCTAATGTATCTCTGCTTCAAATGAGTTTCTTGTAAGCAGAATATTGTAGAATTCTTGTTCTTAATCCACTCTGCTATTCTCTTATGTTTTAAAGGAAAGTTCAACCCATTCACATTTGGAGTTATAATTACTCTTTATTGCCCTCCATGCTGTCTTCCTTCTGTTTGTATTTTCCCCTTTTTTCCCTTAATCCATATTCCCCAGTGTTTTGTTTCTGAATACCACACCCTTCAGTGTGTTTGCCCTCCTATATCTACCTCCTCCCCTTTCTTTCTCCTTTCCCTTTCTCCCTTTTCCCTTCTCATCCTTCTTAGTTCCCCTTTTTCTCCCCCTCCCTGTCTCTGCTCTCCCCTTCCCCTTTCCCCTTTTAATACTTGAAAGGTAAGATGTTTTTTAAGTTAACTGAGTATATGTGTGTATGTTAACTTTAAGCCAAGTCTGATGAAAGGAAGATTCAGGTTTTTCTCTTCTCTTTCCTTCTTCCCCTCTATTACCATAGGTCTTTTGTACCTCTTAATGTAATGAGATTTATACCATTCAATCCTCCCCCTTCCTGTCCCACTTTTTAAGGAGGAGGTGTTTTTAAATCATACTATCTGAATCATAGAAAATTCAGAGTATCCATTGCTTCTAGCTACATATATTCTATCTAATAGAGTTACAATTCTTGAGATTTATTAGAGTCTTTCTCCCAAGTAGGGTTATAGCCAGTTTCATCCCAGTGGATAGCAGTCTCATGGATAAGTCATGAGTGTCCATCACTTCTGGCTAGGTATATGCTCTCTGTTAGAGTTACAATTCTCAAGAGTTATGAAAATCTTTTTCCCATGCTGGTATATAGCCAGTTTTGTCTTATTGGATAGCAGTATTTTCTTTACCCCCTTTTTTATCTTTTCATGTGTTTCTTGACCTTCCTGTTTGATGTCCAAATTTCTATTTAGCTCTGGTCTTTTCATCAGGTATTTTTGGAATTCTTCCATTTCATTAAATGTCCATCTTTTCCCCTCAAAAAGAATGCTCAGCTTTGCAGGATAGTGGATTCCTGGGTACATTCCAAGATCCCTTGCTCTTCGAATATCTTGTTCCAGGCCCTTCAATCCATTAATGTTGATGCAGCCAGGTACTGTGTAATACTCACTGTGGTTCCCTAGTATTTAAATTGTTTCTTTCTGGCTGCTTGCAGGATTTTCTCTTTTATCTGATAGTTCTGGAATTTGGCCACAACATTCCTTGATGTTTTCATTTTAGGATCTCTTTCTGGAGGGGATCGATGTATTTTTTTTTTTTTAGGTTTTTGCAAGGCAAACGGGGTTAAGTGGCTTGCCCAAGGCCACACAGCTAGGTAATTATTAAGTGTCTGAGACCGCATTTGAACCCTGGTACTCCTGACTCCAGGGCCTGTGCTTTTTCCACTATGCCACCTAGCCACCCCCAATGTATTCTTTCAATAACTATTTTGCCCTCTGGTTCCATGAGATCAGGGCAGTTTTCCATCACTAGATCCTGTAACATTAAGTCCAGGCTTTTTTTATCTTCAATGTTTTCAGGAAGACCAATAATTCTCAGGTTCCCCCCCTACCTTGATCTATTCTGGAGGTTAGTGGTTTTCCTGATGAGGTATTTTAAATTTTGTTCTATTTTTTCTATTTTTTGTCTTTGTTTAATAGTCTCTTGCTGTCTCATGAAGTCATTAGTTTCCACAGATTCCATTCTTATTTTTAGAGAGTTTTCTTCATTTACCTTTTGCAACTCCTTTTCCAATTGATCAATTCTATTTTTGAAAGAGCTTTCCATTTGACCAATTGAGGTTTTTGAGAGAATTATTGTCTTTTTGCATTTGGCCAATTGAGGATCTGAGAGAATTATTCTCATTTGGTATTTGTCCAAATGAGGATCTGAGAGAGTTTTCATTTTGTATTTGTCCTATTGTATTTCCCAATGATTTCTTGTTGCAAGGTGTTAATCCTCTTTTGGGTTTCTTTTCCCACATTTTCCAATTGATTTTTAAACTCCTTCCTTATATCTTCAAGTATGTCTTTCTGTGCTGGAGGCCAGAGGTTCTAGGTCTCTCTGAGTTAGGGTCTTTTCCTTCTAAGTATTTTTCTATGGACCCTCCTTTCCACTGACTTTTCTTCATTTTGCTAAGACCTTGAGTTGGGGAAGGCCTGGTTCACAGAGGCTTGGTATTGGGATCCCTACAGGCTTTGCTCACTGAGTATAATATCTCCCGCTGGGAAGTAGAGGTGCTAGAGCACTTGTTCACTAAGTGTAATTTCTCCAACTGGCCAGTAGGTGGTTCTCATTGTTTCTCTGGAGTGTCTGTGACCTTGATTGAGGCCTTCTCCCTTGGCCTGCAAGGAGTGTTTGGAGCTCTTAAATACTTTTGTCTTCAATCAATGGTGGGCTCTAACCTGGGGTGAAGTCATCACTCTCCCTATTGTTAGCTCAGTTGGTTCTTCTGCTCACACAAGCCTGTGCCTGGGGCAGAAGGTCTGTAACTGTGTTTGTTGTGGGAAGAGGTTTCAGTGGAAATGGAGGCTGGACTTGGCGTTCCTCCTGACCAGAGGATCCCAGGGATGATGTCCTCAGCTCTCCTGCACTGGAACTCTCACCCGGCCCTGTTGGCAAGCTCCAGATGGTCATGGCTCACACCAATGCCTCTTCTCCCTGGTTGACCCAAGCCCCCAAGGTCAACCAGGTTCTAGCCCTGCTGCTGGTCAAACAGGTTCGTTTCTCCAGCCCTCAGGCTCCCAGTGCTTCAACCCCACAGCTAATCAGACTGATCCATGGCTGATCTGCCCTCTGCATCCAGACTCACCCACGACTGCAGAAGACAGATGCTGAGGTAGATGTTCTTCTCCTGGATTTTTTTTCTGGGTTTTGTTGAATTTCTGTTAAGAGGTTTGTCTAATATCACATATGGGAAATCATCAGGAGAGTTTAGAACTGTGCCTGTCTTCTCTAATCTGTCTTGGCCAGAAAGCTCTCACCATTCTTTCAAGCCATACCAGGTGATCCCCAGCCAAAGAAGTCCAGAAACCACCTCACTCTTCCATGGACCCAGGCACCCCCTAGGGACCCAGCCACCTTGTGTGCTGTTCCTGGAAGGCTGGACTGGTTTGCCCTGGCCAGGCTGCACTGTGCTGCAGCTGTGCAGCTCTTTCCAACTCCTCACTACCCCCCCACCAGGTGAAACAAACCCTTCCCCTGATCTTCTCAGTTGTATTGGACTGATAAATTGTATAACTCAACCTTTCTGTGAGTTCTACCCCTCTAAATTTTGACTAGAATCATAATTTGTTGGTTTTGGGAGTTTTTTGGTAGGGACCAGTTTCCAGTAATTCCTGACCTCATGCCACCATCTTATAACATTAATTTTGATACTATATTTTATGATCATAAAGTAAGATATACTTTAATTTACTAAATCATTCTCCATTAGAATATAATCTTTTTTCCAGGACATTCAGGCACCATAAATTATACAGATAATTGCCAATCAGCAAATAGTTTATTCAGTGAGAAAATCTAGCCCAGAATATACATTTTTAGAGATCACAGAAAGTAAGTGAGGAAACTCAGTGAAAGAAGCCTTGGGTCTGGAGTCAGGAAGACTGAATTCAAATCTGAACTAAGACAGTTACCATATGACCTTAACTTAACTTTGTCTCAGTTGCTTCATCTGTAAAATGAGCTGGAGAAGGAATTGACAAACACTTCATAGAAACCTCTAATGGGGAGATGAAGATTCAGATACAACTGAAAAACAACTGAACAATGCAACAGAAGAAGGTGGAGATGGCATCATTTTTATAGGAGGCATCATATATATGAATGCATATTAATTTTATATAAATATATGTATACATATATATATAATATATATATATATATATTTGTGGATCAATATTCACATATATAAGAGATCAGTAACTAGGACAGAGTTACCATTCAAAATGTTCATTCAACACATAAGAATGATGCTGCTTTTAGCTCTTAATTATCTTGAAAAATTAGTTGTTAGGAACTTACCAGATGGCAAGTTTCTTTTCCATGACACTGTTTCTTCATCCATAGCAACTCTATGATGTTCTAGTTCTCCATTCATATGAGAGAGCAACATGTGATCTTTCCTCATAATGGGACCTTATATCCTGAGATATTTAACCTCTTTTCCCAAATTATTGTTTTCTTCATTTCCAGCTGCTAGTACTCTCCAGAATTATATTATATTTACCTCACAAAAGTCTATATTTTATGTCTTATATCCTGCTGCTACCCTGCTGTCCCCACCCTAGAATATTAGCTGCTTTGTGGCAGAGATTTTTTTCTTTTTTTCTCCAATATCTGTCATAGTCTCTAAGACCTAATGAGTACTCAATAAATGCTTGCTTGTTGACTGTTTATGCCCATTAGCAGATTCCCTAGTAATGATTTTACATACACACATATGTATTTAGCTATTGCTATGTTGTCTTTTGCCAACTAAAAGGGAATAATTAAAAAATGGGGGGAATGGTCTTAGTATTAATTTCAATCAGATAATCTTCTGGTCAGTTACTTTATCTTGCCTTAGAGGTGACCTTAAGTTGTTGAAGACTGTAGTAATGAGTTCTGGATGGTTCTATTAAGATGGTTACACTTGGACTATGTGTTCAAGGAATTAGTTAACTAGGTTTGAAAAGTTGTGTCACCTAAAACTGACAAGCTTAATATAATTAGTTGGTAGAGAAATGGTTCTAAAGTCGGAAGGACTTGGTTCAAGTTTAACCTTTGATCCCTGGCCATATTAAAAGATTTGCCCAGGTTATTTTCAAAAGTTTAAAAGTCACCTATAAAGTACAAGACTATATTGGTAAAGGAAATTATATATTGGTAAAGGAAATTTCTTCATTTAATTTTACATACAATAAAAATCATATACCTAGTTAATATTCCATCACCAAAAGCTTGGCAAGAGCTAACTCTGAAAATTATGGACTAAGGTATACATGAATAAGGTATACATGAATTTCCACCTCAATGAAATAAAATTTACTTATTTGAATTGTTGGGTTTGGGTTAAATCAATAGCATAGCTTATAATTGTTATTACTTAATTCAATTCTTCAAAGATTCATGATTAAATATTGGCTTGTGTTCTTCCATTGATTCAAATAACAGCTCCTTTATGGCTTGATAAGTGTTAGTTGAGTTTCTGTGATCAAATCATCACTTTAGAGCCAACCTGCTAATGAGCCTCATTCATAGATCATTATAGCTTATTTGTGAATAAATATTGCAAAATGATTGGGGATGCCTATTCCCTTTAGTAAACAAAAAAAGAAAATTAATGTACATGAGGAACTTCAGTTACATTACTTAAGTCAAAACTTAAGGATTTATTGAAGATCTGGAGATTATAATGTACTTCCTTGATGTTGATATTCAGCACATCTTCAATTTTAATGAAACATGGAAATAAATTCAGGTTAGAATTCATGGAGTGTTTAAGACGATAAAAGCTTCCATGTGAATAATTGTTTCACTGCTGGGAGCTTTTGTAACCTAAATTACCAGATTCTTGGATTTTGAAATGTTCCTACTGATTAACTTGACTGTGTTCAAAGGAAAACAACTAGTTAGAAATAAACAATGCGCAATACATGTGGAAAGTTAACACTAGGACATTTAGAAATATTTTTATCAAGGGAAATATTAAAGACATTTGAAACAACACTAGTTATTTGACTATGGAAATTGAAATGTAGTTGATCAAGAGTTTTTTAAAGTTTGTCAAAACAGATTCATAAGACAGGGCTGGATGATTTATTGGACTTAGGGGAAATGGTTATATAACTGCTTATAAAGGGAGAATATTGACATAAGTTATCATGTGAAAAAATTAAGCAACATATTTTACTCCTAGAAGAGAGTGGGAGGAATAAGACTTGGGCTTCACATAATTCCCTAGAAAATTGTCTGAAATGGGTCTTGTCTATTATAGTCACCATTTCAAATTATTTATAGTCATTCTATTGATATGAGTTGAAGGATCTGTGGTATTTATATTCCTGGTTACCTGTTCTAGATCCCATTTTTAGATGATCCATAGTGAATAGCATGGATCTAATATTTTAGATATTTTAATTTGGATAGTCTCATCTAAAATGGTTGACTTGAAACCTTTAAGGTAGCACCAGCAAAGAATGATTAATATTGTCCATTGAAATTTTCAGGCTTTAGTGTACATTGCTGTTGTTGTTTTTCCTCCTTACTTATAGAGGACCATGATATCAGGGAGGTGATACCGTAATATGCAAGTGACACAGATTTAAGTGAGGGAATAGCTTACAAAGTCACCAACCTCACTTTCTCTTCTGAAACTATTTTGGCCCAGTGGCTAGATATGGATCAGAATAACTGGAAATGGTCATGGATAAACATGGGAGACCTTGGTTTTTTTAATCTAAGATCTTTCCCAGTGTGGGGGACAATTGCCACTTAAATAAATTTCAGAGATCTCTCAAGGTATGAAGAGAAAACTTTATTCATTTCTCGAGGAACAGGCCCCAATCAATTACAGAGATTGAGGCAAAAGCAAAAGACCCAAGAATCACATTTATTCTAACTCACTCCTCCTCCTCCCCACTGACCCACCTTGTTAATGAGGAATGTGGTCTTCACAATCTAGATGGTAAATTAATCTAAGGAAAAGAGCATATAATTCAAACCAAAACCAGATTATCTCTTCAGCCCCAGGAATTGGATGGACATCCAGACTTCAACAGATAAGATGGGGTCAATTGACTCTTCACCAATATCCCTGAAGTTGCTTTGGCAAGGAAGGAGGGGCACATAGTTAACTATTCTCCAATCTATAATATTCTACTGAAGAAATCTCAGATATTATCCCACTTACCAGTTTCCCAGGTCCAAGTTTGACTGAGGCAATGTCCATATCCATTAAGGTAAGTAAGAAAGAAGTGAAGCAAAGAATGGCCTCTTATATAGTTTTAAAAAAAAATCAGCCTGGAAGGGGAAGACCTCAGGGTTTCTGGCCCAAACAGAAACAAATGCTATTTACTTTCACTCTCAATTAATCAGGGCCAAAACACTGACCAAGTTGGGCCTAGATTGAGACTCATTTTTGACAAATCAAGGAAAAGTCAGAGTGATTTGGAGCCTATAAACCTCAAAATATCTTGCCAGAGTTCCAGTGATCAATCAATTACAATACTGTGGGCAGAGCAAGTGTTCATTATGAAGCAATAGCAAAGTAGATATGGAATCAAGATCAGTAAACTGATTTCAGTTCACTAACCAAAATGATCAATATGTTCTTCATTAGTATCATTTTCAATAGATCATCATGTCATTTTCTAATATTTTATATAAACAATTTGCATAAGGAAAATGTTTAATAAATTCATCACAAATTTTTAAAATTTGATAAATTTCTAGAAATGATGCTAAGAGGCAGTAGAACAAAGACCCTACAAGTGATTCTTCATTTTGGAAAATAATGAGCATTTCAGTGAAAGTCAATTTAAATCTGTTTCTTTTATTTATTTTTTTTAATGTTTTTGCAAGGCAAATGGTGTTAAGTGGCTTGCCCAAGGCCACACAGCTAGGTAATTATTAAGTGTTTGAGACCGGATTTGAACCCAGGTACTCCTGACTCCAGGGCCGGTGCTTTATCCACTGTGCCACCTAGCTGCCCCTTTTTAAATCTATTTCAATTTTAATTTAATGTAATTACATCCATGATATAGGGATGGGGGGGGAATCATAGTACTATTGACAATATAGCTTCTTTCATCTGATAGAAAAAAAGATATTTTGAAGAAAAGTTTCATGTCACATTTTAATGAACTGTTGAAAACAACTGACAATTGGTTCAGAAAATCTTTAGGAGAAAAATAGCTCTATTCACTAGTTTAAATTCTTGTTATTTTCTCAAATATAGATTTTTTGATAAACTGAATTATTTTGCAATTCTGACTTCTCATCCCCAAATATTTTACATTTGTTGAGACAATTATATCATTGACTGACAATTATACCATTTTCTTAACCATTTTCTATTTTGAAATGTCTTCTCAGGGGTACATTTTCAAACACTTTCCTTTCAGGCATTATATTTTCTGATTAACTCTTGAATGAATGAAGTTATTTAGAAACATTATAGAACTGAATTCAAGAGAATCTGAATATGAACCAATCACTCTTCAAATCCTTGTGTCTTTGTGAAGAGTTTCAATCCACTTGACTACATAATCTTGGATGTATTAATATATATATATATATATATATATATGTATATATATACATATACATATATATATATATATACACACACACATCTATGTGAGTATGTATTTGTATCTGTGTGCATGTCTGTGTTCCTGGGTATGAATATTGATATACACATGTATATGTATATGTGTGTGTGTGCCTGTATGCATATGTATCTAAATGTATTATAGATTATATACTATTAAAGCATATACATGTCTATATAAATGTCTATATTTATACTATTACTGGCAAACTTACATATTTTAGTGTCAAAGTTGTTATCAGTCATATTGATAAGTAGCTCTACAGTGGAAGGTCTGAGAAGAAAGACTATACTGATGATCAAAAGAAAGGTTAGGCTACATTAGGCTGTCTCATTAAATTGCTAGAGATCAAATTCTGGTGCTTGCGTGGTGCTGATGACCTACTGTGGTGCCTCAAAACCTACAACAGCCAGACCATTTCCAATAGTCATTTTTCCTATTAATCAGGTTATGGGTTGGAACCATTCTGGTAAAGGCAAGTGAGAGGGATGCCTTTAACAGTATGTCCCTCACTACAATAAACATAATTGTGCAACTCATGCCACCAATTACTTGGTTGTTTTATGTGGTCCTCTTTGATACTGAAGAACAATTAGTAATAACAGTTTTCTAGGAGCACATTTATTTGGGGCAAAAATCTTTATCCCTGGCTCTCATCTTCCATACTCCTAGGCTTGTTTATATTTAGTTTTAGGTCTCTATCTCTTTAAGGTATATATTGGGAAAGTGTCCAAAATAATAAATAGAAATCAACACAGTTAAAATAATCTTGCTATCATTTCTATGTCTAGAGGAATGGTTCATCAGAGTCCTAAAATCTAAATAGCACAATGCAAATTACTTGGAACAACCAATAGTTTTGATAGTGTAACATTTTCTTATAATAATTACCATAGATGTTTACATATACTGACACTATACTGACTCAAGACATTTGGCTTTAACCATATAAAAAATCAAATTACAATGATGTCCTCACATTTGATTAGTGCTTTTTCAATTGAGGGCTGTATTTCTTATTATACATATTACACACACACACACAGGCACACACACACACACACACACACACACACATTTCATGTTCTTTTTTGTGGTATTCTTAATTCCTTGGTTTTTAGGTATAGATATTATTCTAAAGAAATACACCAAAATTATGGTTTTTAAAGTTCATAATTTGATTACTATTAGAAATATTACATTAATTGTGGGTTTGGGGAAATCAAACATTTCAAAAATCATACCAGTCTGCAATGAAACAGGATTGGTTATATAAAAAAAACAAACAAAAGAAAGACTGTTAAAAAGAAAGATATCAATAATTAATAAAATATTGCTGCAATATGGCCTAATTAATTCTTAGGGGGGAAACAAAACAAAGATCCTTAAAAGACCATAATAAATTATGTAATTGTTATTCATTTTCTATGGAGAATCATAGGCTGAAGTTGAAATAATAGAGAGAATCAAAAATGAAAAACAGTTGTAATGCATTGCCACCAAAAACAAAAAAAACACATAATTTTCAAGAAAATACAGACTGAGTACTAAAGATTAGAAAAATATAATTTTTTGATAAAATTTAATTTTTTCATTCCATTCTATACCAAAAAAATTTAAAGACCAGGTAAGCATGTAAAATACAGATAGCTTTATAAATCTGCTGAACAAGTCCTCTCCAAAATGAGGTGCTTTCAGTAGGGTTGGAAATCTTGTTCTCATTGAAGGAGGAGCTCATTATTACTTTTTCTTCATCCTTGAATATTTTCTCTATCTTCAATTTCCTTATATTTATCACATCAACTTGAGTTTAAATTAATCCTTGTTGAATGAATGAATATGCTACTGAAGAGTAGTTTTGAACACATTGAAAACAATTATGATTATGTATCTTTTCTTTTTCACTCAATCCAGATCAAATCTTCATGTCTTAAAGGTGTTTCCTGTTTCTGTATTTTAGGTTATATTCAGTTGGAGGCCGTGATGGAAGTTCTTGTTTGAGTTCAATGGAATACTATGACCCTCATACCAACAAGTGGAATATGTGTGCACCAATGTGTAAAAGAAGAGGAGGAGTAGGAGTGGCTACCTGTGATGGTTTTCTTTATGCAGTAGGAGGACATGATGCACCTGCTTCAAATCACTGTTCTCGTCTGTTAGACTATGTGGAAAGGTATGATTTTAGAACTCTTACATGTGATACAGACACTAAGAACTGGAGAATTAGTTATTACCACATTAGATCTGAAAAATGATAAAGTCCCTAAGTATAATTATTTCTTATGGAGCACTGGTCTTGGAGTCAGGAGCATGGGAGTTTAAATCTGCCCTCATACAGTTGACTCTTACTAGCTGTGTGACCGTGGGCAAGTCACTTAACTCTGATTGCCTCATATCCAGGGCCATCTCCAGTCATTCCCAGGTGACTGAAAGAAAAAGTAAGACTGGTGACTAAGCACAGATCCCCTTCACTAAAATCTAATTCATGTGCTTATCATGGCATCACCTCCTTGATATCATGATCTTCTTCAAGAATGAAGGACGAACATCATCAGCAGCAGCAACCAAATATAAATATTTTGCTCAAGTCCTCAATCTCAATTCACTTAGTTAATTAGACAAAGTTTTTTAATATACAAAATAGATTATTCATATTATTATAATCATTAAGGCTTTATTATTTAGTGGAACTTGAAATCTCTTTGGTATAAATCCTGTGACCCAAAAATTATATAATATAACATTAATCTAAAGTATAGAATGCAGATTTTCCTTGGTTAAATTAATTTTAAATTATTAAAGCTAAACATTTTAAAAACAATTGTTGAACTAATTAAATGCACATTGATTTGTTATTTTAATTTTGTTTTCCTTTTTTTTTTACTTTTGGGTGCTGTACATTTATTTATATTGGACACCATTACTCCAAAAGCCTAAAATATTAGGGAAATGCTAGTTAGGGTTATTTCCTTTGTTCTAGTCTCCTTGAAACTTACAAAATTCCAGGACTATTTTCATAACAGACAGAATTAATTATTCTTTTTGGGTGAGGACATGCTATGGCTGGGTAATGCTCTCTATAGTATAATTTTTGCTTCTGTTCCTGGATGAATGAATAAGTTGCTTAGGAATTTGGTAAAAGAATTACTCTGGCTACAGGTTTATGCATGCTTCCCAGAAACCCCTTGGATTGGTGTTATCTGAGCTGTCATTTAATTTTCTTCCTGAGACATATATGGCACATGAAAGTCTTAGATTGTATAAAGGAGTGGCAAGTGAGTGTGAATATGGGAAGGGTAGATATGTTAAAATTTCCCCTGAAATAATAATACATGCTGTCAGAACTGTGATTAAGGTGAGACTTACTGGAGCTTTGTTGTGAGGCATCACAATCTGAAAAGATTGTATTCCTTTGGTAAATGGAAATGTATTTAGCATCAATTTAATAAGTATACTTATTTATAATTAGAAAAACCCACCTGGTCATTGTGCTCTGGGTGAAATCCTACTCAGCCCAGCAAAGTCCTAGTCTTGAAGATGGGGAAATGCCCCTAGGGAAAGGGGGGAGGTAGAGACTGAAAGATCAGGTTCTTTGGGTGAAAAATTCACCTTTCTGACTCAGGAGAGTAATAAAGACTTAGCTTTTAATTCACAGTTTGCACAAAAGATTCATAGGTTACTACAAAGTGTTTCCAAGGTACGAAAACTTCACAATGTCGAAAAGCAAAGTCCTTTAAGAAAGGGAAAAGAAGAAAGGGAGACAACAAGGTGTGACTTAGATTCACATGCATCCAGCATTTAGCAGGGGGTCCCCACTTCTATGGAGAGTCTAACCCACTTCCCTGCGCAGGGAGGAGTCAGGAGGAGGGGATCAAGGAGTGACTCACTTGAATATGACTGGCATCAGGTGTCTACCCTGGAAGGCTAAGAGCCAGGAAGGTGGAGAAGGGGGTAGGTGAAGGGGATAAGGTTACTTTCTCTCACCTTGATGAATTTACCGTGAGGGTTGAACTGAAGGAGGAAGAGAGAGTCAGAGACCTACAGAAATTATCAAACAAGATCCTATTCCTTACTTTTATAGGGAAGGCTAGACAAATATTTCTCCTTCAATATTTTCCCACTCAGACAATTTGGGCCCAAATTCTTTTGGAAATTAGGACATAGTTCTCTTCTGAAACTTCTTCAGAGCTGGCCCTACCTATCAAGGCCCTTTTAAGGTGGAATGTTGAGGGCAGGAGACTGATTATGAGGTCACTCTTGGAGATGCATTGCTCGTAGCCTGGGGGATACAAACTTCATAAAAAGATTAAGCAAGTAAAACCAAGGGGTGAATTAATGGGGGCCAATAAGTTCCAGTAAGGAGGAAAAACAGGATTCCCAGGAAGAGGGACTTGAAAAATTGCAATGCAGGAGAATAGTGAGAATAAAAATCATACTCCCTGATCCCAATAATGATTGGGATCTAGTTCAGGTTTCCTCCAGCTCAGGTTATTTGGAGAAATTCTGTAAAAAGAATATCCTAACACAAATTCTTCTTAAATAATCAGAGCCCTTATTAGAAAAAGAAATTTGGAACCTCTCAACTGGTCTTCATATTGATATACATCAAAAATTCAGTTCTTTGTTTTTCATATGATTCAATATAAACTCAATTATTCTCAGAGGGTGAGTTAGTTTCCACTACTTTCATGAGAACATGAATTCTAATACAAAAGTGAATTTATTTAAGGTTGCCACATCAACTTGAGTTGTAACCAAAAACTCAAGGATGATATAAACACATTCACTGAATAATCATTTTAGAACAGCACATGTCCAATAAGTGATTTGTAATAAATTTTTCTTTCTTAACTTTAGCTATATTTAAATACACAAAAAAGACTTAGCTGAAAAATGGATCTCTTTTTAAAGACAGTTATAAAATAGATGAAAGGACATCCTTATGATATAACTAGTCACACTGATATTTCTTTTCTTAAAAAAAGACATGCTATGATGAAGAATCATATCCTGATGTCATAAATCTTCATCATTTGCCTAAAGATTCCCCATAGTATTGTGGGAAGCTAAAAAAATTTTATTTAACATAGGGATTTGTAGCTAATAACAGAAGTAAAAACTAAACACTTGTTGACTGATAAAGAGTTTAAAGGATGGGTAGGTCATGGCTCACACCTTATAGCCTGATTAAAAATGTTTTTAATTAATGAGCACCTGGCATGATAATAGTAATTTGCTATAAAAAGCATTCAGGGACCTAAAAGGATGTGTTCCCTAATGTCATATAGACAGTCCATTGCAATAAGGCAGGCTTCAGGTCTGCCAGGTGAGGCATTGTGTACCTCAGCTGTACTGATGGTTGTTCCCTCAATGAAATTTTCTCTTGACCATTCCACCTGCAGTTATACATGTTAAAGCCCAAGGGCTAGTGACATCATTGGCACAGTTGTCTGTCTTTTGATTAACATTCCTGATGTCAGACACAGATCAAATGAGTTAGCCGACCTTCATAGCAATTTCAGAACTTTGGATGGATTCAGTCCTAAAGAGTTAGAGTGTGCCTTGTGATTAGAATCAATATCAGTAAAGAGATCCAGAGAAAAATTACAAGTAATTCTATCAATTGTTGTACATGCACATAAAGACTGTGCCTTAAATGAAATATAATAAACAAAAACTTGGAATGCAAAAATAAAATAATCCCAAATTGCATCTAGAACTGGAATTTTTATAAAAAAAACTCTTTAGAGTAAACATATTCAGTTATGTTTAAAGTAGATATAAATACAAATCACAGCTTTCAGATTTCTTTTAAATAATTAGAACATCTTGATTGACTTTAAAAGGTCAACAGGTATTAATTTCAAATGTGACAAAACAGTCAAAAGAACAACCAAATTTCCAAGTAGTGCAACACATGAATTCTGAGATTTTATTAAACAAAATGTGTTAATACTCAAATCCTATTTCTTGGAACACAAGTAAAACAAAAAGAGAGATTTATAACTTTAACCTTACAAAGTAAGAGATTTTTCAGGGATTCAATCTTATTTCATGTCCCGAAAGATACAAAGAAATTTCACACACCCAAAAACATTTTGCTTTTTTCCAAGTTTCAATACTATAAGGATCAAATCCTAGAAATCATTTTTTATGTTATACATGAACCTGAAGATCTACAGGAAGTTCAGTTCATTGCTTAAAAATTTCGGGGATCCCAGAAAATTTGATGCTTTCCCCTCCTTGTCCCCACAGGGTAATCAATTTCCAATTTCAGGTTTCAACAATATTACAGTAACTTCAAAATAACTTTCTTTTAAGGAGGCTGTTTTTAAGGGCATTTAGCTTTTCTAAGTCAGAGAAATAAAGGAAGAGCTGAATTGAAGGGTGAGCTGAGCTTTCAAGAAGGACTTAGGTGAAGGGAGATATGATTATAAGGGGCAGTAGCTCAAAGAGCAGGGATGAGGTAATGAGAGATATGTTGATGAATATGGTAGCTCAAAGAGTTAATCCTTTAGACTAAGGCAGGCATCCATTGTTTTATTGATTGGGGCTTGTCTATTGCCTGGGAGCCCAAAGACCCTTTATTCAAAGTT